>NW_019176447.1:98957-101386 GCF_002260705.1 Seriola dumerili | reverse complement strand
TGAGGACAGTAATGTTCATATTTCTTGGGTGTATAGAGAGGATAGCTGGTCATCTCATTTGAGCCATAGCTTACTCAAGAGTTGATACCTCTAACAATATCATAAAACATGCATATTCACCCTTCAGCCAGTCAACATTCGAGGGAAGGACATTGAGGTGGTGCACACTTATATATACCTAGGTGTGTACGTGGGCAGTAAACTGGACTGGTCCCTGAACACGGATGCCATCTACTGGAAGGGGCAGGGTCAAAAAGGCTGGGTCTGTGCTTGGCAGGAGTCTGAACTTACTCAGGACTGTTGTGGAGAGATGCATGCAATGTAAGATGGAGGCCATCTAGGACAAAACCAACCATCCTCTCCACAACATTGGCAGGAAAGAGAAGCAGCTACAGAAGCAAATGTCTCATCTCACTGCGCTGCAGAACAGAGAGGTAGAGGAGATCCTTTGTTCCCACAGCCATCAGGCTATACAGCAACTCAGCCAAAGGAAGTGGACTAATTTAATTATTATTGTTCAGTTATTGTTAACTGTTATTATTATTATTATTATTATTATTATTAATAACAATGAGATAATGGACACATGAATTTCTCCAAGGGGATAAATAAAGTATCTATCTATCTATCTATCTATCTATCTATCTATCTATCTATCTATCTATCTATCTTGTGAACAGATATTACTAATTATGATGATGGTTCAGGTCTTTATTGAATAGGCTGAGGCTGTAGCCTATCCATGATGCTTGAATGTGCATTACTATGCTTTATCAGTGAAAATCTGTCTCATTTATTAGTTTCAAACTTTTAAATGATTGTTTTTGTTTGAAAGTAAATATATATTTGATATAACGCCAATAAAATATAAGAATTGTCAGATGAATGACCTACTTATTTATATTTGAACATAATCCATTAAATTGTAGAATTTACTGTATGTTTTACATGTGACACACAGTTCTCCTGAAAGTGGCTGAGGATAAGGCGGGTTTAGACTTTGTCCAGAATATTGCTTGCAGGTGTAAATGGTGAAAATCGACTCATGGTGCCGCTGTGGGCTAGCACAACAGTATCACAGACATCTCCACCCACTGTTACTGCATCAAAGTCAGGTATGATTTCTCAAAAGAATCCCTTGTTTCCCCGACTATTTTTTATCGTGCTCGCTGTTGTAAAATATTGAATTATTGAGTCTGTTCTGGAATATATTATTTATTTTTCTGGACAATCATTTGTTCAAACCGAGGACGCATATGTTCAGAGGATGGGTAACAAAGGATTTCCAGCGCTTCGTCCGATCTTCTGCTTCGCTTCCTTTCTTGTAACGCTGCACCTCGTTTATGGAGACCTGAGTTATTCTATTACGGAAGAGATGAAACGAGGGTCTGTTATTGGAAATATAGCGAAGGATCTCGGTCTTGATATGAAGACCTTATCTTCCCGAAGGGCCCGTGTTGATTTTGAGGGATCTAGTAAGCGGTACTGTGACATTAATCTGAGTACCGGGGATTTAACAGCAATGGAGAGAATTGACAGAGAAAGCCTTTGTGGCAAGAAAGCATCGTGCGTGTTAAAAGTAGATCTGGTGTTAGAAAATCCTTTGGAGCTTCATCGTGTGAGTCTTCATATTCAAGATGTAAATGACAACTCGCCCAAATTCAAAAAACATTTGATTGAAATGGATATAAGGGAGTCAGCAGACAAGGGTAACCGCTTCTCCATCGAGGAGGCCCATGACGCAGATATAGGTCAAAATGCTGTTCAGAGGTACAACCTACAAAAGAACGACAACTTTATTCTCGCTGTTGATAGTAACAAGGTTGAACTCGTACTGGAAAATAAACTTGACCGAGAGAAACAAAAAGAGCTGAGTTTGCTTCTCACAGCTTTGGATGGTGGGTCTCCTCAGAGATCAGGTACCGTAGTCATACACGTCACTGTGCTGGATGCTAATGATAACGCCCCAGTGTTTAGCCAGGCCGTTTATAAAGCCAGTCTGCCTGAAAACTCTGCTCCTGATACCATAGAATAAGGATTAAAGTCAGTGCTAACTGACGCAGATGAAGGAGTAAATGGAGACGTACATATGACTTCGGTCATGTATCTGACGATGATGTAAATGTTTTTTCTATGATCCTAAAACTGGAGAAATTAAGAGTAAATGGTGTGATTGACTTTGAAGAAAGGAGATTCTTTTTGAAATGAGAGTGCAAGCTAAAGATGGTTTAGGGCTAACATCTACGCTAAAGTTATACAATAGATATTACTTGATGTAAAAGATAATGCTCCAGTGATATATCTTGAAATCACTGTTCTAACCCCATACCTGAGAACGTGTCACCTGGTACAGAGGTGGGCATCATTAACGTGCAGGATAGAGACTCTGAGAATAACAGACAGTCCGCTGCTCCATTCAGCAAGAATGT
>NW_019176447.1:81546-98932 GCF_002260705.1 Seriola dumerili | reverse complement strand
AATGATAATAATAATAATAATAATAATAATGATAATGATAATGATAATGATAATGATAATGATAATGATTATAATAATAATAATAGTAGTAATTTTTAAGTAATAAAATTTTATAATTGTTGTAATAACTGACTGTCTCAGTTCATTGTGTTTGTATAGAGTGATTAGCCACAGTTTTACCTATATTTCAATCACATATTGTTAGTGAACGTTACAGTGTTGTACTGAAAGTTAAGCTGTTTTTTTTTTATTACAGAGGCTCAGAAAGTATGTGTTTTTTGTTTGCTTATTTTGTATATACCAACTTTTAAAAACATAAAGCAAAGGTAACATTTGTTGATGCTACAGGAGGGTCACAAACCAAATGTAGCTGAGCTAAACTTGGGTGAATAACACCTACATCCCTAGCGCTGATCCAATTACAATAGATTACTCACGTGTGTTTTAAGTAAATGAAAGCCATGCAGAGGGAATATTTACTTAATGTAGTTAAAGACTTTTTGAGTAATGTTTTATTATATACTAGTGTAAAGACAAAAAGTGACTCATGGTGTCGCTGTGAGCTGTCAGAAAATAAGCACTCACTACTCCACCCACTACTGCTGCATAGATATCAGTTTCAGATTTTTCAGAGGAACGGTTAAATTTCCAATCATATTTGATCCTGTACACTGCTGTGAAGTGTTGCGTTATTGACTGTTTTTGGACAGATTTTGCTTCATCACACTGGACAGTATAAGTTGGACAAGTTAAGGGCGCGTTTTGTGTAAGGATGGGAGACAAAGGATTTTCAGCGCTTCGTCCGATCTTCTGCTTCGCTTCCTTTCTTGTAACGCTGCACCTCGTTTATGGAGACCTGAGTTATTCTATTACAGAAGAAATGAAACGAGGGTCTGTTATTGGAAATATAGCGAAGGATCTCGGTCTTGATCTGAGGACCTTATCTTCACGAAAGGCCCGTGTTGATTTTGATGAGACGCATGAACGGTACTGTGACATTAATCTGAGTACCGGCGATTTGATCACATCGGAAAGAATTGACAGAGAAATCCTCTGTGTCAAGAAACCCTCGTGTGTTTTGAAAGTAGATCTGGTGTTTGAAAATCCTTTGGAGCTTCATCGTGTAAGTCTTCATATTCAAGATGTAAACGACAACTCGCCAAAATTCAGAGAAAGTTTGATTGAAATGGAAATAAGCGAGTCTGCTGAGAAGGGCAATCGCTTCTCCATCGAGGAGGCCCATGACGCAGATATAGGTCAAAATGCTGTTCAGAGGTACAACCTACAAAAGAACGACAACTTTATTCTCGCTGCTGACAGTAACAAGGTTGAACTCGTACTGGAAAATAAACTTGACCGAGAGAAACAAAAAGAGCTGAATTTGCTTCTCACAGCTTTGGATGGTGGGTCTCCTCAGAGATCAGGTACCGTAGTCATACACGTCACTGTGCTGGATGCTAATGATAACGCCCCAGTGTTTAGCCAGACCGTTTATAAAGCCAGTCTGCCTGAAAACTCTCCTCCTGATACCATAGTGATTAAAGTCAGTGCTACTGACGCAGATGAAGGAGTGAATGGAGATGTGACATATCAGTTTGGTCATGTATCTGACAATGAGGTAAATGTGTTTTCTATTGATCCTAAAACTGGAGAAATTAAAGTAACTGGTGTGATTGACTTTGAAAAAGGGAGTTCCTTTGAAATGAGAGTGCAAGCTAAAGATGGTTTAGGGCTAACATCATACGCCAAAGTTATAATAGATGTTACTGATATAAATGATAATGCTCCAGTGATATATCTGAAATCACTGTCTAACCCCATACCTGAGAACGTGTCACCTGGTACAGAGGTGGGCATCATTAACGTGCAGGACAGAGACTCTGAGAATAACAGACAGGTCCGCTGCTCCATTCAGCAGAATGTCCCTTTTAAGTTGGTTCCTTCTATTAAAAACTATTATTCTCTGGTGACCACAGGACAACTGGACCGTGAACTAGTGTCTGATTACAACATTACAATCACTGCCACTGACGAGGGCTCTCCACCTCTGTCCTCCTCTAAAACTGTTGAGTTATCTGTAGCTGACATCAACGACAACCCACCTGTGTTTGAGGAACAGTCGTACAGCGCATATGTGACTGAAAATAACAAACCTGGCTCCACTTTATGTTCCGTTACTGCTCGAGACCCCGACTGGAGACAAAACGGTACAGTGATTTATTCTCTGTTAGCTGGTGAGGTGAACGGTGCCCCGGTGTCCTCCTATCTGTCTGTTAACGGAGACACGGGGGTGATCCACGCTGTGAGGTCGTTTGATTATGAACAGTTCAGAAGCTTTAAAGTCCACGTGATGGCCAGAGACAACGGTTCTCCTCCGCTCAGCAGCAACGTGACCGTGAGTGTCTTCATATCAGATGTGAACGACAACTCTCCTCAGATACTGTACCCCGCCCCGGAGGGCAACTCCTTCATGACCGAGCTGGTCCCCAAAGCTGCACACGGAGGCTCTCTGGTGTCCAAAGTGATAGCGGTTGACGCGGACTCCGGACAGAACGCCTGGCTGTCCTATCATATAGTGAAATCCACTGATCCGGGACTTTTCACTATTGGTCTCCACAGCGGAGAGATCAGGACACAGCGGGACATTTCTGAATCTGACAGCATGAAACAGAACCTTATTGTGGCAGTTAAAGATAACGGACAGCCCTCTCTCTCTGCCACCTGTTCCATGTATTTACTTATTTCTGATAACTTGGCTGAGGTGCCAGAACTGAAGGATATTTCTTATGATGAGAAGAATTCCAAACTGACCTCTTACCTGATCATCGCTCTGGTGTCTGTGTCCACCTTTTTTCTGACTTTCATCATCATCATCCTGGGTGTGAGGTTTTGTCGCAGGAGAAAGCCCAGACTGTTGTTTGACGGAGCAGTCGCCATCCCCAGCGCTTATCTGCCTCCTAATTACGCAGATGTTGATGGCACAGGAACTTTACGCAGCACTTACAATTATGACGCGTACCTGACAACAGGTTCTAGAACCAGTGACTTTAAGTTCGTGACATCTTACACTGACAACACACTGCCTGTTGACCAGACTCTGAAGAAAAGTCCTTCAGACTTTGCTGACCCGTTTGAAGACTTGGAGGCATCTGTAGAGGTAGGAGCTATTCAAACTAGTGTATTTGTCAAAACATAGGCCTATGTTTCTTGGCTTTTCAATTTGTGTCCAAGCTTTCAGCAATACTTTCTGTTCGAAATTCAAAAGTGGACTTTAATTAAATTTTGTGTCAAAGAATGTATATTTATAGGTCATTGTAAAATATTTTGCATTTTGTTAGAAATCTTAAACCTTTCTTCCATTTTTCATAACCATCACCAAATGTTTATGAAAAGTATTCCCCTATTATCTTCACCTAGTTTCTTTTCAAGACGGTATTTTGGTTGATTCACTTATCGAATTTTTTTTTACATAGACAAACATTACTCCTAAAAAGTAGTTAGTTATCATCTCTAACTACGTGTTTAATTTTTCCACAAAGTTGTTCACTCTTGACTGGCGTGAATGGAGTCAGTTAGCTCAAAGTGCGATTGTGAGTTATATAATAAGAAGAAACGAAGCTATTAGCGCGAGCCTGTATTGTTTGTGAATCATTGGCCGTATCACGTTTTATCACTGACTATGAAGGGTTTCTGAATGATTGAAATACTGCAATTCCTACTTCTGATTCTTGCGTTCGAACGTGGCTATTATTTGATTTCTAACAACTGAATTAGTACATTCTTTTGTGAAACCTCCTCACACATATTTGAGTTTAAGAACACTGGTCGAAGCAGTATACAAACTTAAGATACAACACTTTGATGTTTGGGAGGCACTGATCATTCCATATCAAAAACCATCTGTCCATGGTGCTGAACCAATGTTCATACGCAAACGCAATGTACTTGTGATGTTGTCTTAAACAACGTTGTTAAATTAGAAAAGGCTGAATGAAATACAATGATATGGTCATGAAAAATTCTACTCCTGTTACTATTACTAATACTCCTATTTTAATAATAATACATTCCTAATTACTTTTTTTAATTTTCACAAACAACTATTGAGAAATTTACACCAATGATCAACTGTCCTTCAGAATCACATGTCATTTTCAAACAACTCTGAGATCCTGTAGTTTTAATTTCAAGAGCACAACCTTATGTAACTGTAATTTGGTCAAATGTTTTTTTCCTGTATCTTGTTACAGTTTGGATTGTTGTAGCTTCCTGGACTGCATCAGCACAGTGTTTCAGAGAACTCACCCATAGTTCTATATTTATTTTACATTACATCTTTAGTGTATGGTGTGTTGGCCGTTTTTGTCGGTGGCTTAGTACTATGTCTTATCTATACCTGAAAACAAGGATAAAGTCATTTTGATGGCACTAAAGCAAAAAAAACATATTTGTTTATGTTGTGGTGGTGTCTTTTGTGCTACAAATCAAATGTCATTGTACTAGGTTTTACTCTTAAACAACACCGGCATCTCCAACTTTGAGCAAATTGCATTGAACAGATGGTATGTATATTTGAGGTAGCCTAAATGGTTTGCAATTACCACACATGCACTACATGAATTAACATTGCTGTATGGTGATGGAAAGAATGGTTACATCCTTTATTCAGTAGTGGGGAGCTGTATTTTACCATAGATTAGGCAATGAAACTAATTGCATTTCAGAGGAAAATTTAAATTTTTACTGCACCACATTTATCTGACAGATATTGTTGGCCGTCACTTTTGAAATTAAGATTTTAGAAACACAATAAGCTTATAAAAAACAATGCATCGTTAAAGATTTGAAAAGTGGTTCCCAACCTTTTTGGCATGTGATTTATTACAAAGAAACAGCATGTAATTGTCACATTTCAAATGTCTCTTAGGTGTTAGGAGTTAAAGCAAATTGTGGTTCCTCCTCTAAACTGAAGAGTTTGATTATTATAGCTTGTCACTCAGAGAGGTAAAGTTTTCTGATATTTAACAAAAAGTGAAAGAGAAAAATCAATCCCAAATTAGTAAAATGATCAATAGGAAGCCAGGAATTATGTCACAAATGTTTGCGTTTATTTTGTAATATTTAACAATACCTCAAATTTATCATGTGACTCTTTGGAGGTGGCCACCCACCCACCCACCCCCATCGGGAACCTCTGGACAAAACCACAGAACTAGCTGTAATATAGTTAAAATTGGCTCCACATGACAAGTTACAGAAGTAAAATGCTGCTTACACATTAATGCATCGGTATCAACAATCTAATAATGTCACCTTTTTTAATACTTTACGTTAATTTTGTGATAATATTTATGTACTATTAGCTAAGTAAAACTTTGAATCCAGGGGTTTTACTTGCAATACAGTAATGTTTTATTGTGGTATTTGTACGTTTACTTAAGCAAAAACTAAAATAATTAATGTAATTACTTCTTTCATCACTGTCCATGGTGCTGAACCATGCCTCTGTTGTGCTGTAAACATTTTTTTGACCATGACACGTCCTAGATCAGGACATTTAAATTGTCTTCATGGTAAGACATTGATGAATATTCATATTCACTTAGCTATTGTTTTTTTCTCTGCCGTATTCTTCATTGCATTAAAGCTTTTCTCTGCACATAATGCACATGCTGTGTGTACGTGGGTGAATAGTACCTTCAGGTGATTTAAGACTTTGTGAAGAACATTTTGTAGCATATCGGTGTGAGGATAAAACTCGACTCATGGTGTCGCTGTAGGTTGACAGATAATGAACACAAACCACTCCACCCATTCCTGCTGCATGGATAGCAGTTGTTTTTTCCGAAGAATCGGCAGAATACGAAAGGATATTTTTTGTGCACACTGGTGCATTGGTGGATTATTTACTCATTTGAATGTATTTTTCATTTCGCTCTGGGCAGTGAATTGTGCTTAAGCCGACGACGCGTTTTGTGTCAGGATGGGAGACAAAAGATTTTCAGCGCTTCGTCCGATCTTCTGCTTCGCTTCCTTTCTTGTAACGCTGCACCTCGTTTATGGAGACCTGAGTTATTCTGTTCAAGAAGAGATGAAACGAGGGTCTGTTATTGAGAATATTGCTAAAGATCTTGGTGTTGATTTGAGGACCTTAGCTTCAAGACAGGCCCGTGTTGATTTTGGTGGAAGTCGGAAAAGGTACTGTGACATTAATCTGAGTACCGGAGATCTGATCACATCGGAGAGAATTGACAGAGAAAGTCTTTGTGGCAAGAAACCCTCGTGTGTGTTAAAAGTAGATTTAGTGTTAGAAAATCCTTTGGAGCTTCATCGTGTAAGTCTTCATATTCAAGACGTTAACGACAACTCACCGCAGTTCAATGATAATTTGATTGAAATGGAAATAAGGGAGTCAGCTGACAAAGGTAACCGCTTCTCCATCGAGGAGGCCCATGACGCAGATATAGGTCAAAATGCTGTTCAGAGGTACAACCTACAAAAGAACGACAACTTTATTCTCGCTGCTGACAGTAACAAGGTTGAACTCATACTGGAGAATACGCTTGACCGAGAGAAACAAAAAGAGCTGAATTTGCTTCTCACAGCTTTGGATGGTGGGTCTCCTCAGAGATCAGGTACCGTAGTCATACACGTCACTGTGCTGGATGCTAATGATAACGCCCCAGTGTTTAGCCAGACCGTTTATAAAGCCAGTCTGCCTGAAAACTCTCCTCCTGATACCATAGTGATTAAAGTCAGTGCTACTGACGCAGATGAAGGAGTGAATGGGGATGTGACATATCAGTTTGGCCATGTATCTGACGATGAAGTAAATATATTTTCTATTGATCCTAAAACTGGAGAAATCAGAGTAACTGGTGTGATTGACTTTGAAAAAATGAGTTCTTTTGAGACCAGAGTGAAAGCAAAAGATGGTTTGGGGCTAACCTCGTACGCCAAAGTTATAATAGATGTTACTGATATAAATGATAATGCTCCAGTGATATATCTGAAATCACTGTCTAACCCCATACCTGAGAACGTGTCACCTGGTACAGAGGTGGGCATCATTAACGTGCAGGACAGAGACTCTGAGAATAACGGACAGGTTCGCTGCTCCATTCAACAGAATGTCCCTTTTAAATTGGTTCCTTCTATTAAAAACTATTATTCTCTGGTGACCACAGGACAACTGGACCGTGAACTAGTGTCTGATTACAACATTACAATCACTGCCACTGACGAGGGCTCTCCACCTCTGTCCTCCTCTAAAACTGTTGAGTTATCTGTAGCTGACATCAACGACAACTCACCTGTGTTTGAGGAACAGTCGTACAGCGCATATGTGACTGAAAATAACAAACCTGGCTCCACTTTATGTTCCGTTACTGCTCGAGACCCCGACTGGAGACAAAACGGTACAGTGATTTATTCTCTGTTAGCTGGTGAGGTGAACGGTGCCCCGGTTTCCTCCTATCTGTCTGTTAACGGAGACACGGGGGTGATCCACGCTGTGAGGTCGTTTGATTATGAACAGTTCAGGAGCTTTAAAGTCCACGTGATGGCCAGAGACAACGGTTCTCCTCCGCTCAGCAGCAACGTGACCGTGAGTGTCTTCATATCAGATGTGAACGACAACTCTCCTCAGATACTGTACCCCGCCCCGGAGGGCAACTCCTTCATGACCGAGCTGGTCCCCAAAGCTGCACACGGAGGCTCTCTGGTGTCCAAAGTGATAGCGGTGGACGCGGACTCCGGACAGAACGCCTGGCTGTCCTATCATATAGTGAAATCCACTGATCCGGGACTTTTCACTATTGGTCTCCACAGCGGAGAGATCAGGACACAGCGGGACATTTCTGAATCTGACAGCATGAAACAGAACCTTATTGTGGCAGTGAAAGATAACGGACAGCCCTCTCTCTCCGCCACCTGTTCCATGTATTTACTTATTTCTGATAACTTGGCTGAGGTGCCAGAACTGAAGGATATTTCTTATGATGAGAAGAATTCCAAACTGACCTCTTACCTGATCATAGCTCTTGTGTCTGTGTCCACCTTTTTTCTGACTTTCATTATCATCATTCTGGGTGTGAGGTTTTGTCATAGGAGAAAGCCCAGACTGTTGTTTGACGGAGCAGTCGCCATCCCCAGCGCTTATCTCCCTCCTAATTACGCAGATGTTGACGGCACAGGAACTTTGCGTAGCACTTACAATTATGACGCGTACCTGACAACAGGTTCTAGAACCAGTGACTTTAAGTTCGTGACATCTTACAATGACAACACACTTCCTGCCGACCAGACTCTGAAGAAAAGTCCTTCAGACTTTGCTGACCCGTTTGAAGACTTGGAGGCATCTGTAGAGGTAGGAATCGTAACAGTACACCCTGGTATTTTATAATTTGGCTTGTTTAGTGAATGCTTTGAATGACTTTTCACTACAGCATGTGTTTGTTTCTGGAATTTTGTCATTCTTAAAACGAACTGCACAATGGAGGTGAAATTTATTAAGGACTATGTATTTATTTTTTTGCCCTACATACTTTTCAAATGACGCCAGGAAATTATTAAAAAAAAAAAAAAATCATATATTTTTTTTAACTGTCCTTCTGAACCATTTAACTCCTCACTCAGTGTATATTTGCAAAACTCCGGGTTTCCAATTTCTATTCACACATAGTGCTCAGTGCTCTTTTTTTTGTTGAACTTTTTATTTAAACATTTTAAACATTTTTACAAAACATTTCCTGACATACAACCGTAAAAATGGGTGATAGATCGCACAGAAGAGTGAGCTACTACCGAAAACAAACAAATAGTTAAATAAATAATAAAATGAGTAAATAAGTAATAATAAAAAAATAAATAAAATAAAAAAAAGAGGGGGAAAAGGAGGGGGGATTAAAATAAGAACTAAACAATAAGAATAGAGAAAAAAAGTGAAATAAATAAGTTAATAAGTTGATTAACTAAATAAAATACATACACATATAGAAGTAAATAAATAATTAAATAAAAAACAGGTGGCACTCATACAGCCATACCTCATCCTACCCAGTCATGCATACACATACCTGAAAACACATGTGCACACATATGTGTAATTGGACTAAGGCAAGGGGGTGCATAAGCGCATAAAAATAAAGTTTTAAAGCAGGATATATACGTATGACATAAACTAAAAAAGAATGTGCAAAAGGTAGGGTAATAGGAGTTTACATAATTGATATTAAGAATAGTAGGAACACTGACAGTGACAGGTAGAAGAGCAAATATCTATGATAGCTGAGCAGGGTTTCCCAGACAGGAGCTTCCAGCAGCATTCTCTCCTCTCATCCCATCTATCATACCCCCAGGTATCTTGAGATACAGGACCATCTTTGTATGAAAATGTCTATTTTGAGCTGCAGACTGGCCGTCATCCTTTCCATCATATAGACATTTTTCAGTCTCTGGGTCCATTGACCTATAGTTGGTGGTTTTACCTCTCTCCAGTTCACTGTGATCATTTTCTTTGCTACTAGTAAGAGAATCCTCAATGCATATCGTTGGTCTGCATTGTATATACCTTTAGGTATGGCTCCCAACAAAAACAGCATTGGTTCTGGAGCAACATCTATCTCCAAAATAGTATCGATTTCCTTTTTAATATCATCCCAGAATTCCTGCAGTACTGGACAGTCCCAGAAGATGTGTGTGGTGTCTCCAATATTTCCGCATTCTCGCCAACATAATGCCACATTGGGATTTTTCACATATGAAGAGATAATAAAGAAAGAATTAAAAAATCTGATCTTTACCTTCCAATCAAACTCTTTCCACAGTTGACTACTAATTCCTTTGTGACATCCTGCCCATATGTCCTTCCATGTAGAGTCTTCAATTATAACGTTCATTTCTAGTTCCCATTTGTCTTTAATGTACTCTGTGTTTTATGAAGTGCCCGTTGCTAACCTTTTGTATATGTTAGATAGGTGTTTTTTTGTTGGGAATTGTTTCTCTAGAACATTAATAAAGTATTCTTCTATTTCATTTGGGTTTTTACTGACCATTTCCTTTTCCTTATGGTTTGTGACATAATTTCTGATCTGGAGGTACCTGTACAGATCCTTTGATGGAAGGTCAAATTGTTCTTGAAGTTGAGAGAATGATTTAAATTCTGTTCCTTTAAAAAGTTGATTAATTGTACGGAGACCTTTGTCGGCCCACCTTCTAAACCCACTGTCCCACAGGGAAGGTGGGAACTCTACATTTCCTACTATCAACCCTTGAGGCCCTTGAGATTGACTCCGGTCCCCTAAATATTTTTTTTACTGTTGTCCAGATTTTTAAGGTGTGTTTTATCCATTCATTCTTTATTTTGATTTTATTAACTGACTTTACATCTATAAATGGGAGTACTGCTAAGGAGACGCCCCTAACAGAGTCTTGCTCTATTTTAGTCCATATTGCCTCCCGATCATTTCCGATCCATGTCACTATAGCATTTATTTGTGCAGCCCAGTAATAACTTTTGAGGTTTGGTAAACCCAAACCTCCCATGTCTTTGGGTAGATAGAGGGATTTTAATCTTACCCGCGGTCTCTTCTTTTGCCATATAAATGTTAAGATTAGTTAGTTAACATTTTTAAGGTGGAAACAGGTACTCTAATAGGGAGGGATTGAAACAAAAAGAGAAGCCTCGGTAGTAGGTTCATTTTTACCGTCTCTACTCTTCCGAATAGAGACAGGGGCAAAACTTCCCAACGTGTCACATCATTTTTTATTTGTTTAATTAATTTGTTATAATTTGCCTTAAACAGTTGGGTGGGGTTAGGTGTAATAATTATTCCCAGATATCTAAATCCTTGTTTGGACCAGCGAAAGGAGACATTATTATTCAGTTGTGTAGGCCAGATGCCTGAAATCATCATGGCTTCTGATTTATTTTCATTAATTTTATATCCAGACACTGACCCGTATTCATGTAGGGTATTCATAAGTGCAGGAATGGAAGAAAGTGGATTTTTTACAAAAAGTAAAATATTGTCTGCGAACAGAGCTATCTTATGAATTGAACGTCCTTCATCCGCTATCCCTTGGATTTGTACATTTTGGCGTATCACCTCTGCCAGAGGCTCAATACTAAGAGCAAATAAGATGGGTGACAATGAGTCCTCTTGTCTCACCCCTCGTTCGATCCTTAAAAAACTAGAACAATGACCATTAACTCTGACTTTGGAGCAGGGCTCTTTATATAATAAGTTTATCCAAGCCACAAATTCCTTCCCAAAGCCCATTTCCATCAGTGTCTGCTTCAAAAATGCCCAGTCCACTCGATCAAATGCTTTCTCAGCGTCTAAGCCGAGAAGCACTGATGGTTGTCTGTCCCTTGCCGCTATTGCCTGCAGGTTCAGGGCTCTCCTTATATTGGTTGTTCCTTGACGTCCTGATATAAACCCCGTCTGGTCTGGTTGTATTAGTTTTTTTTATATTTTTTTGGATTCTAGTAGCTATTATAGAGGTCAAAATTTTATAATCTACACAAAGTAAACTTATTGGGTGATAACTAGTGGATAAAAGGGGATCTTTTCCCTCTTTATGTATCACTGATATTATGGCTTCCGACCATGAGTTTGGGGGGTCTCCTGATTTTAGAACATAATTATATAATTTACACAATATGGGTGTGAGCTCATACACAAATATTTTATAGTACTCTCCAGAGAAACCATCTGTTCCTGGTGTTTTATTGTTTTTAATTTTGGTAATGGTTTCTTTAATTTCACTCTCTGTGATGGGTTTTATTAAGAGTTCTGCTTCCTCACTTGATAGTTTATTCATTTTAAGGGGTCTTAAAAACTCTAAAGTTTTCTCTTCTTTAAATTCTAGTTCTTCGGCCTTGTATAGTTGTTTGTAATATGTGGCAAATGAGTCCGATATCTTAGTGGGGTCGGTCTCAACCTGACTGGTTTCGGGGTTCCTAATTTTAGGAACTGCACGGTTAGATTGGGCTTTTCTGAGTTGAAGGGCCAGTAGCCTACTGGCTTTATTCCCCATTTCATAATATTTCCTATTAGTATATCTCAGCATATCTCTGCCTTATATGTCAAAACCTCATCCAGTTGTTGTCTAACTTCCTTTAACTTTTTAAAAGTGTCTTTCTTTCCAAATTGTTTGTGTTCTCTTGTTAATTTTTTTATTTCATCTTCCAATCGTTGTTGTTTAGCAAGCCTTTGTTTCTTAATTCTGGATCCTATAGAGATAATCTTCCCTCTCATCGTGGCCTTACTGGCATCCCATACGATTGAAGGGGAGACATTACCGTCATCATTTATGGTAAAATACTCAGTCAAAGCTTCTCTCAATTCTTGCCTAATATTCATATCTGTTAGTAATGACACATTAAGTCTCCAATGTCTAAAGTGGTTGTCTACTCCTAGGTTAATTTTCATGGTCACAGGGCCGTGGTCTGAGATAGAGATTGGCTTGAGTGTACTTTCTTTTATTCTATGCAGTTCAGTTTTTGATATACAAAAAAGATCTATTCTTGAATAGCTCCCATGTACTTGAGACATGTAAGTGAAATCTCTCTCATTAGGGTGGAGCTGTTGCCAAATGTCCACTAGACCTAGTTCCTTCATCATATCTGATAAGCCCTTGGACATTTTGGATTGAGGTTTTCTTGTTGCTGGTAACCTGTCCAATTTTGAATCTAAGGTGCAGTTAAAGTCGCCCCCTACTATTATAATCCCCTCACTTTTGTCAGCTAGTAGGGTTGCTTTTTTTTTAAAAAGAGGGGGCAGTCTTCATTTGGGGCGTACACATTGAGTATAGTTATCTTTTTCCCTCCAATTGTGCCTATCACCATAACATACCGGCCTTCATTATCTTGTAAAATTTTTTCATTGTTGTAGTACACAGATTTATTAAATAGTATAGCAACTCCTCTCTTCTTTTTCCTCCCACATGATGCGCTGTACACCTGATCTACCCATTCTCTCTTCAGTTTTAAATGCTCAGTCTGCGACAGGTGTGTTTCCTGAATTAGAGCGAAAGAACAATGCAGTTTCTTTAATTGTCCCAGGATTTTTTTCCTTTTGATCGGATTGTTAATTCCTCTTATATTGCAATTTATGAAATTCAACTCAGCCATAATCTCTGTGTAGTTTTATAATATAGCTCCCTACCTGTTTGAACTTAAATATCATAGTAAGTCTAATCACTAACCAAACGTTGTCTGTAACATATGTCAGGAGAAATAAAGAACAACGAACAGTATAAAAATGACCTTCCACTTCTTCAATCTGACGCTGGAACTGAACTATAACTAAGTCAGATCCCCGGTGATATTGGGGCAGAGAGGTGTGACCTACCCTCTCCGTGGAGAAAAGCACACACAGTGCAAGTGAGACCAATATTACATTAAGATGTAAAAAAGGTCCGAGTGAGTGTATTCCACTCATATTCAAGCATAGCCTCCTTCTGGACTATCTAACACATAACCTTACTATGTGACAACAATAGAAACTCCAAAAAAGAAAACCTAATGACGCTTGTCACTTCAGTCTTCCTCCAGCAGAATGGCCTTGAAATCCGCTGGTGACAGAAGCATTCTCCTTTTTCTCCTCTCTTGGCTCCTCCATCCATCCTTCAGTTCTTCCTCGATGCGCTCCCTCTCCTCGCAGCGCACGTCAACCCCCAGCTCCTTCAACAGCGTCGCGGCCCCCGTTAGTGATGTAAATGTCTTCTCCCCGGTGTTCAGCTTGATTCGCAGTTTTGCAGGGTACAGACACTTCGCCTGTATGTCTTTCTTTTTAAGTTGTTTAATAACTTCATGCACCCTCATCCGTTTCTGCTGTAAGTCAGGGGAGTAGTCCTGATCAAAGTAGATCCGTTTGCCTTGAAAGAGGACTGGACCCTGGCTCCATGCCTGCTTTATGATCGCATCCTTTACTGCTGCATCCAAAAATCTCACTATAATCGATCTTGGGGGGGCTGGAGCATCTTTGGGTTTGGCCACGAGGGAGTGGTGTGCCCTTTCAATCTTAATGTCCAAGTCTGGTGGTAATTTCAGTTCCTTCTGAAGCAGGTCTCTAATAAATCCAGCCATGTCTTTTCCTTCACTGTCTTCCGGGATCTGAAAGATCATGATATTGTTTCTTCTCAGTCTGTTTTGCAGGTCGTCGCATTTCGCCGAGAGATCAATGTCACGGTGCAGCAGGTATCTCAGTGCCCTCCGGTGGCGTATCTCCGCATCCTCGGCCGCACCGATTCTCTCCTCCAGTTTTCCTATTCGTTCTTCGTGTTCTGCCAGTTGGTCTTTTATGTCTGAAACAGTTTGTTCAACGCGACCAAGGGCCAGTTTGGTGTAATTGTGTCCGTCTTGGTTTTCCTTGCGAAGTTTTCTCAACTCCTCCAGTACCGATGTATCCGATTGACATATGTTGCTGCTAACGTTAGCCTTGTTTTTGCTAGCGTTAGTTGGGCTCGGTTGATTCGGCGGCTTATTAACCTCTTTTCCTCGCGGGGGATCGAGTTTGTCCTGTTTCCTTTGACCGGCGGAGGAACTCATGTTTCATGAATATATATTTAACGTTTCAGAAATGTTGTTGTTGTCACTCTTGTCTATAATTTTTGTCCAGCGGAACTCGGCTGCTATGCTGCAGGCGCCTCCATGCCGTCACCGGAAGTCCCTCTGTGCTCTTTTGATGAGAGATATATTCCCAGGTCCGGTCTGAGAAAGAAAAATGTTTGAGACGCTGACAAAAGAGATCTGGCTGTTATCATAAGTGGGGCCATTTCGATCTGTAATCAAGTAAATCCTTTGCAATCAAGTATTTCCTTCAACTCGCTCTTTATCAGCAAAACTCCTCGGCCACATTGGAAAAATACAGCTGTTTACTAGGACGTGTACTAGTAAAGTGTATTTAATGACTGAAGCTTTCGCGGTTTTTTTTAATCAAGCATTTTGTACAAGCTTTACATTGTTCACTGCAACATATTTTACTTCGTCATTTGTGTGTTTTATTCTTGGAGATGTCTTAAGAATTGATTGAAACAGCGTTCTATTTTCGAGCCAGCCTCGAGATAAGAGGCCAAAGCCTCGGGTCTAAGGATGAGTCAGTTTTTTTGTGAAGCAGTTTCTAACTCACATTGGTAAAACCTTAGAACAGTGGCCAGGGGACCAACACAGCGTTTAGTAACTTTCTTCCTTCATTCCTTTCAACTCTCAAGGTCTCTGTCCGTGGTGCTGAAATACCCTTAAGGGGCGCAGGCACGATCGGAGCAAGAGATGGCTTTTTTCCATGGCCACGCCTTCTGAATTTTGATTACTACTACTACTATTACTACCACCACATCATCATCATTTTAAAGCAATATAATCTTTGGCTTGTTGCAATAGGCTACCTGACTGCCTTAGTTCATTGTGTTAATATAGAGTTAATATCTGCAGTTTTTTAACTACCATCGCAAGTTACTGTGTTAGTAAAAGTAACAGTGTTGTACTGAAAGTTTAGCTGTGTTTTTCTTTCAGAGGCTCAGAAGGCAGAAGGTATGTATTTATCTGTAGTCTAGTTCATGTGTATACCAACTTATATAAAGGTCAAGCAAAGGTAACATTTGTTGTTGGGCTGACTGTACTGGGTGAACGACACATAGCTTACATCCCCAGCGCTGAGTCAATTACAATCGATTAATCGTGTGTGTGCTTTAAGTAAATTAAAGACAGTTCACATGAAGCTGAGTGAATAATATTTTATTGCATACAAGTGTAAAGATTAAAAGTGACTCATGGTGTCGCTGTGGGCTGACAGAAAATAGGCACTCACCACTCCACCCACTACTGCTGCATAGATATCAGTTTCAGATTTTTCTGAGAAACGGTTAAATTTCTGATCCTCTTTGATGTGTACACTGCTGTGAAGTGTTGCGTTATTGACTGTTTTTGGACAGATTTTGCTTCGTCACACTGGACAGTATAAGTTGGACAAGTTAAGGGCTCGTTTTGTGTCAGAATGAGAGACAAAGGATTTTCAGCGCTTCGTCCGATCTTCTGCTTCGCTTCCTTTCTTGTAACGCTGCACCTCGTTTATGGAGACCTGAGTTATTCTGTTCCAGAAGAGATGAAACGAGGGTCTATTATTGGAAATATTGCAAAGGATCTCGGTCTTGATTTGAGGACCTTATCTTCCCGAAAGGCCCGTGTTGATTTTGAGGGATCTAGTAAGCGGTACTGTGACATTAATCTGAGTACCGGGGATTTGACAGCATTGGAGAGAATTGACAGAGAAAGTCTTTGTGGCAAGAAACCATCATGCTTGTTAACAGTAGATTTAGTGTTAGAAAATCCTTTGGAGCTTCATCGTGTAAGTCTTCACATTCAAGACGTTAATGACAACTCGCCAAAATTCAGAGAAGATTTGATTGAAATGGAAATTAGGGAGTCTGCTGAGAAGGGCAATCGCTTCTCCATCGAGGAGGCCCATGACGCAGATATAGGTCAAAATGCTGTTCAGAGGTACAGCCTACAAAAAAACGACAACTTTATTCTCGCTGTTGACAGTAACAAGGTTGAACTCGTACTGGAAAATAAACTTGACCGAGAGAAACAAAAAGAGCTGAATTTGCTTCTCACAGCTTTGGATGGTGGGTCTCCTCAGAGATCAGGTACCGTAGTCATACACGTCACTGTGCTGGATGCTAATGATAACGTCCCAGTGTTTAGCCAGACCGTTTATAAAGCCAGTCTGCCTGAAAACTCTCCTCCTGATACCATAGTGATTAAAGTCAGTGCTACTGACGCAGATGAAGGAGTAAATGGAAATGTGACATATCAGTTTGGCCATGTATCTGACAATGATGTAAATGTTTTTTCTATTGATCCTAAAACGGGAGAAATTAAAGTAACTAGTGTGATTGACTTTGAAGAAAGGAATTCTTTTGAAATGAGAGTGCAAGCTAAAGATGGTTTAGGGCTAACATCGTACGCCAAAGTTATAATAGATGTTACTGATATAAATGATAATGCTCCAGTTATATATCTGAAATCATTGTCTAACCCCATACCTGAGAACGTGTCACCTGGTACAGAGGTGGGCATCATTAACGTGCAGGACAGAGACTCTGAGAATAACAGACAGGTTCGCTGCTCCATTCAGCAGAATGTCCCTTTTAAGTTGGTTCCTTCTATTAAAAACTATTATTCTCTGGTGACCACAGGACAACTGGACCGTGAACTAGTGTCTGATTACAACATTACAATCACTGCCACTGACGAGGGCTCTCCACCTCTGTCCTCCTCTAAAACTGTTGAGTTATCTGTAGCTGACATCAACGACAACCCACCTGTGTTTGAGGAACAGTCGTACAGCGCATATGTGACTGAAAATAACAAACCTGG
>NW_019176447.1:32457-75104 GCF_002260705.1 Seriola dumerili | reverse complement strand
CTTCCACTTTATGTCCGTTACTGCTCGAGACCCGACTGGAGACAAAACGGTACAGTGATTTATTCTCTGTTAGCTGGTGAGGTGAACGGTGCCCCGGTTTCCTCCTATCTGTCTGTTAACGGAGACACGGGGGTGATCCACGCTGTGAGGTCGTTTGATTATGAACAGTTCAGGAGCTTTTAAGTCCACGTGATGGCCAGAGACAACGGTTCTCCTCCGCTCAGCAGCAACGTGACCGTGAGTGTCTTCATATCAGATGTGAACGACAAACTCTCCTCAGATACTGTACCCCGCCCCGGAGGGCAACTCCTTCATGACCGAGCTGGTCCCCAAAGCTGCACACGGAGGCTCTCTGGTGTCCAAAGTGATAGCGGTGGACGCGGACTCCGGACAGAACGCCTGGCTGTCCTATCATATAGTGAAATCCACTGATCCGGGATTTTCACTATTGGTCTCCACAGCGGAGAGATCAGGACACAGCGGGACATTTCTGAATCTGACAGCATGAAACAGAACCTTATTGTGGCAGTGAAAGATAACGGACAGCCATCTCTCTCTGCCACCTGTTCCATGTATTTACTTATTTCTGATAACTTGGCTGAGGTGCCAGAACTGAAGGATATTTTCTTATGATGAGAAGAATTCCAAACTGACCTCTTACCTGATCATCGCTCTGGTTTCTGTGTCCACCTTTTTTCTGACTTTCTCATCATCATCCTGGGTGTTGGACGCGGACTCCGGACAGAACGCCTGGCTGTCCTATCATATAGTGAAATCCACTGATCCGGGACTTTTCACTATTGGTCTCCACAGTGGAGAGATCAGGACACAGCGGGACATTTCTGAATCTGACAGCATGAAACAGAACCTTATTGTGGCAGTGAAAGATAACGGACAGCCCTCTCTCTCTGCCACCTGTTCCATGTATTTACTTATTTCTGATAACTTGGCTGAGGTGCCAGAACTGAAGGATATTTCTTATGATGAGAAGAATTCCAAACTGACCTCTTACCTGATCATCGCTCTGGTGTCTGTGTCCACCTTTTTTCTGACTTTCATCATCATCATCCTGGGTGTGAGGTTTTGTCGCAGGAGAAAGCCCAGACTGTTGTTTGACGGAGCAGTCGCCATATTGACGGCACAGGAACTTTACGCAGCACTTACAATTATGACGCGTACCTGACAACAGGTTCTAGAACCAGTGACTTTAAGTTTGTGACATCTTACAATGACAACACACTTCCTGCTGACCAGACTCTGAAGAAAAGCCCGACAGACTTTGTTGACGTGTTTGGCCCGTCAGATGAGTCTCCAGAGGTAGGCCATATACACTTTTGTATCTAACATTCAACGTTTATTGTGACCACCCAGTGTCATCATCATGCAGTTCAAGTAACTTTGCAACTAAATAAATGAGTAGATCATTTTTGACATTATCAATTATTTTTCATGTGATGCTTATGTATGAAGTAATTTTTTGGCATAAAAGACTATATTCATAACTCTCTTTCGAAATATATTAGAACTTAATTTTTTTCTTGGCTCTGCCTTTTTCGTTCAATTCTTGCTGATGATTTAATACCGTTTCTTCACAATATCTGGACCATAAGCTTTTTGAATGAATGGAAATCTGTTCATTTCATACAGTTCAAAACAGCAGTAATCAAAGTTTCATTTTTTTATACATTGCCTACTACTTCTCACATGTGTGCTTAAGCGACAAATAGAACGTTGACCCATATATTTTAATACATTTCAAGCGACTGCTTGAAATACTGTTTTGATTGCCATCATTGATAATATAGCCTTTTTGATTTTCTTAATTGACGAAAAATTAAACAGTTTGTTTTATATAGGCCTATAGAATATAGAGCATTCATGTGGCCCTCAGACATTGCCTAACTACCACACAGTTCGCTATTGGATATTATACTTTTATGTATCTGTTGTTAATGAAACAATGACTCACAGTGAAAATAAAATAACTTTCCATTCTACATTACATAAACGTGAAAATAAGTTGAAAATATTTTGTAGACCTCCCTATGTTTGAAATTGAAACACGTTTTTCCATCACTAGTTTATAATAACGTAATACATACCATGGAACTTGAAACATAATTAATTTTTCTTTTTCGTGGTCAGTATGTATTATTGATACTATGAAGACTGAAATTTTAATTAAGGGGAAACTTTGCATTTAACTCTTGCCGTACAAACGCTGTCCATGGTGCTGAATGTTTTTTGGCTGTATGCGCCTATTTAACCGAACTCAACACATCCCAATAAAAACTTTCACTTGAAATATAGCGTATCCATATTGAGCGTAGCAGCAACTACGGAATTGTATGTTAGACTAGATCTTCTTTAATTGTAATATCTCAATTAAACTCAGGGAGTCGCTGCTGACTTGCAGATGTGAGGGCGTTAATATCTCCACCTACTGCAACAGGAATAATCCAAGCATTCAAAACAGACCTGTCATTGTTGGGGGAGCGGCGTTTCTTAGTTTTATCATAACGGTATTACAGACAAGAAATATTCTCGTGTTTATATTTTCTGTAGGGAAAATGATGGACCACAGAGGACAATCGTTCAGTTTTGTCTGTGGCTTTGCTCTTTTTATCCACATTACCACCGCAGACCTGAGCTATTCTGTTCCGGAGGAGATGAGGCCTGGATCCATTGTTGGAAATATTGCCAAGGACCTCGGGCTGGAAGTGGGGAAATTGTTGACTCGTAAAGCCCGTATTGATACCGAGGAAAGCTACCAGAATTATTGCGCTATTGATCTAAAAACGGGAGATTTTGTCATCAGGGAAAAGATTGACAGAGAGGAGTTTTGTGGGGAGAAGGTTTCGTGTATGCTTAAATTCGAATTAGTCCTAGAGAGCCCTTTGGAGCTGCACCGCATTTCACTGCTCATCCAGGATGTAAATGACAATTCACCCGTTTTTCCAAAGGAAGTAGTTAAATTGGAATTAAGAGAATCTGCCGACAAAGGAGCTCGGTATCGTGTCAACGAAGCACATGATGCGGACATCGGGCAAAATACCGTTAAACAATACAATTTACAAAAGAATGAACATTTTATTTTGTCTGTTCGAGAAGATACTGATGGATCTAAGAGCGTGGAGTTGGTGTTGGACAAAGAACTAGACCGTGAGAAAGAGCACGATTTAAATTTCATGCTGATTGCGGTTGATGGCGGCAATCCACAAAGATCAGGAACTGCAAATATACACGTGACTGTGCTGGATGCCAATGATAACGCTCCGGTGTTTGACCAGGCCTTTTACAAAGCCAGTCTGCCTGAAAACGCTGCCCTTGACACGGTTGCTATTACTGTAAGTGCCAGTGATGCAGATGAGGGAATCAATGGGGAGGTGACTTATGAATTTAGTCGTATTTCAGAAAGAGCTAAAAAAGTTTTCTCACTGAGCAGTAAAACTGGAGAGATAAAAGTCATAGGACCACTTGATTTCGAGAGTAATTCTAAATATGAAATGCGCATCGATGCCAAAGATGGTTATGGACTTTCGTCTGATTCCAAAGTCATGATTGATATTACTGATGTTAATGACAACGCTCCAGTGATATATTTGAAATCCCTGGTGAATCCCATACCTGAGAATGTGTCACCTGGTACAGAGGTGGGCATCATTAACGTGCAGGACAGAGACTCTGATACAAACGGACAGGTCCGCTGCTCCATTCAGCAGAATGTCCCTTTAAAGTTGGTTCCTTCCATTAAAAACTATTATTCTCTGGTGACCACAGGACAACTGGACCGTGAACTAGTGTCTGATTACAACATTACAATCACTGCCACTGACGAGGGATCTCCACCTCTGTCCTCCTCTAAAACTGTTGAGTTATCTGTAGCTGACATCAACGATAACCCACCTGTGTTTGAGGAACAGTCGTACAGCGCATATGTGACTGAAAATAACAAACCTGGCTCCACTTTATGTTCCGTTACTGCTCGAGACCCCGACTGGAGACAAAACGGTACAGTGATTTATTCTCTGTTAGCTGGTGAGGTGAACGGTGCCCCGGTGTCCTCCTATCTGTCTGTTAACGGAGACACGGGGGTGATCCACGCTGTGAGGTCATTTGATTATGAACAGTTCAGGAGTTTTAAAGTCCACGTGATGGCCAGAGACAACGGTTCTCCTCCGCTCAGCAGCAACGTGACCGTCAGTGTCTTCATATCAGATGTGAACGACAACTCTCCTCAGATACTGTACCCCGCCCCGGAGGGCAACTCCTTCATGACCGAGCTGGTCCCCAAAGCTGCACACGGAGGGTCTCTGGTGTCCAAAGTGATAGCGGTGGACGCGGACTCCGGACAGAACGCCTGGCTGTCCTATCATATAGTGAAATCCACTGATCCGGGACTTTTCACTATTGGTCTCCACAGCGGAGAGATCAGGACACAGCGGGACATTTCTGAATCTGACAGCATGAAACAGAACCTTATTGTGGCAGTGAAAGATAACGGACAGCCCTCTCTCTCTGCCACCTGTTCCATGTATTTACTTATTTCTGATAATTTAGCTGAGGTGCCAGAACTGAAGGATATTTCTTATGATGAGAAGAATTCCAAACTGACCTCTTACCTGATCATCGCTCTGGTGTCTGTGTCCACCTTTTTTCTGACTTTCATCATCATCATCCTGGGTGTGAGGTTTTGTCGCAGGAGAAAGCCCAGACTGTTGTTTGACGGAGCAGTCGCCATCCCCAGCGCTTATCTGCCTCCTAATTATGCAGATGTTGACGGCACAGGAACTTTACGCAGCACTTACAATTATGACGCGTACCTGACAACAGGTTCTAGAACCAGTGACTTTAAGTTCGTGACATCTTACAATGACAACACACTTCCTGCTGACCAGACTTTGAAGAAAAGCCCAACAGACTTCCTCGAAGCTTTTATCGAGTCTGACGATTCTTCCCAGGTAAAGACTCCATAGTTAAAGGCTCAGTATTCCACACACTTTATTGAGGATTTACTTCACCCATGATTTTAAAACAGGAATATAGGGTATATCTCATTTTGATGTATCCTATTAACAAAAGCTTTTAACCATTACATACTTTGCTATAAATTAATATAATGTTATCTTATTTTCCTTCTATCAGCAGTTATCGTGTTCAAGATTCCTGCTGTAAATTGAGCACAAGCTACCGTCCTTTAATGTTATAGGAAGAGCTGGGACTTGCATATAGTGAGCATTGGCGACATGAAATAATGATTCTGACGCTTTGCTTTAGCATATTGCTCTGCGTTTTGTTGCTAGCATATTATGCTTACTTTCTCTTTTCATGTCATATAGGATATAAATGCTCCTCTTAGAACATTCAGGAAATAATCATTACAAGATTATGGAACATATTCTTGCAGTCCATTCCTGATGTGGCAGTGTCTATGGTTCTGCATACCAGAAAAAAACCCTGATATGTTTACTTCATTCTTCTATTTAAATCGAACAGTTTTTTGGAGATGATCATGGTCATATATATACATCAACTAAGTATTATTTTTGTTTATCTTATTTGTTTACATAATGCATGTGTAAAACATGGTTTTGAGGTTGGTTGCCTTACATCTTTTGGTGTTTCTTGTGTTTTACTCATCTAAACATTTAAATTAGTTCGGTAAAAATGTAAAGCCACAGTTAATTATGAAGCAGTCATTTTAGTGAAGTAATGGTAAAAGGTCATTAGTTCAAAATATAGCTACTTCTTTAACACTCCCTCCCTTTTCTATATTACATACCCGTCTTTTATCCCTTAGCAGTAGCTTTAGATCATTGCATTAAATAATACTTCAATGTTGACAGTTATAAATTGTGGAATTGCAGCAATGATCATATGTGATATTTAAGACCCTGTACAGACCTGGCAATAGCCAACGCAATGCAGCCGCGTTACGACTCATTTCCAGTCAGTTACTACATTTTATCTTGATCAAGTGTTTTTAACATTGGCAACTGTGCTTTCTGGTGATAATGATTACTATCAGACAAGTACGCCGTTTTTCCTCTCTACAACTCTGTGAAATTGGATCCAGCCATATTGATGTGTCCCATCAGTTTACCTCAAAGCTGGTGCATTGGGCTATTGCTAGTTTAATAACGTTCCTCATTAACTGAGACAACGCCTGTATTTTTGTTGTTGGGAGCCGAGTGCTGCCACCAGAGCAGTAAGGTAGGCTAATTGGTCTTTTATTTTTTCTTTTCTTTATTTTAAGGTACCATTGATTTAAAAAAAAAAAAAAAAAAAAAGTGAATTTTTGGTAGATCAACGATTAAGAAATAACTTCCTCATTTTTTTTTCTTTTGGAAATCAAACATGACCATTTCTCTGAAATGTTTTTTGGTAACGGACGTTTGAGGTTTTCCAGATGAATGCGAATAGGCTCTGTCCATGGTGCTGAACATAGTGCTGGCAGTGTGGTAAACGGAAGGCAGTTAAGAGGCATGGCTGTACAGTTTTCTATCGGTATACTAGTTTAGTTTTAAGACGCATGTATCAATAAAACGTAATTAAAAAGAATAACGACAAACAAAAAAGGAAACATTATTATCATTTTGCAAGTTAATCTGAAAAGTTTTGTCGATTGGCTTTTTTATTCAATATTTGTATGTGTCAATACCACGCACTTACTACAGCTTTTACTGTTATGACTTTTAGAAAACCTACTGTGTATGCTTGGCTACAGAAAATTTAAACCTTGAAATAATCGCGGCGATTTCCAGTTGTTTGGTTTAATGACATATCTTCCCTTTAATCTGTTAAATTGTGACATTGTGCTTTCTGTGCTCATAGGGGACATGTCTATATCACACCACAACGGTTTCAACCACATGCCTATCATGTATCACTTGCTTTATCTTGAATCAACACACTGTGTCGCTGTCTACTAGTGTACTAGGAAAAATTGCAGTGCCGTGTAACGTAACGTCTCCACCCATTGTTCCTAAGCTTTGTGTTTCCAGTCATGTCGCGGCTGTGGAATGAACTGTGGGAGTCGTGGTGCTGATTTCTCTCTGTGAATTTGTCTGATTTAGTCCACCTCAAACGGATTCACCAGTTGAAATAAGTACATTTTAAATGTTTTTTCTTTGCTGCGGATATTCATCATTTTGAACAATGGAACACAAAGGATTTCCAAAGCTTGGCCTGGTTACTCGCTCTGTCATCTGTGTACTTGCGCTGCAGTCCGTATGTGCCGAGGTGAGCTATTCTATCCCAGAAGAGCTGAAATCAAGAACGGTCATTGGAAATATAGCCAAAGATCTCGGTCTGGATATAACTACCCTGTCAACTCGCAAGGCCCGCATTGATTCCGAAGGGAATAACGAACGATTTTGTGTTATGAATTTGAAAACCGGAGACCTGAGTGTTGCTGAGCGGCTTGACAGAGAGAGTCTTTGTAGCAATAAACCATCCTGCATTTTAATCCAAGATCTTGTACTCGAGAATCCATTGGAATTGCATCGTATAAATTTCCATATCCAAGATATAAATGACAACTCTCCGCAATTTAAAAGGGATCTAATCCGAATGGAAATAAGTGAATCCGCAGAAAAGGGCACTCGTTTCTTAATAGAGGAAGCACATGACGCGGACATTGGTCAAAATTCTGTTCAGGGATACATCCTAGAAAAGAATGACAATTTTATTCTTATGACTGATGCCAACAAAGTTGAACTTGTTCTAGAGAGTAAACTTGATCGAGAGAGACGACAAGAGATTGAATTGCCTCTAACAGCCTTTGATGGTGGTACACCACAGAAATCAGGTACTGTGATGATCCATGTCACTGTACTGGATGCTAATGATAACGCCCCAGTGTTTAGCCAGGCCGTTTATAAAGCCAGTCTGCCTGAAAACTCTCCTCTTGATACTGTAGTGGTTACTGTAAGTGCTACTGATGCAGATGATGGGGTAAATGGTGACGTAACATACGACTTTGGTCATGTTTCAGAGACGGATGAAAAGCTTTTTTCTATTGACAGTAAAACGGGAGAAATCAGAGTGATTGGCGCCACGGACTTTGAGAAGAAAAATTCATTTGAACTGCGAGTCATGGCAAAAGATGGGCTTGGGCTAAGTTCTTATGCTAAGGTTTACATAGACCTCACTGATGTGAATGATAACGCCCCTGTAATATATTTAAAATCCATGTCTAATCCCATACCTGAGAACGTGTCACCTGGTACAGAGGTGGGCATCATGAACGTGCAGGACAGAGACTCTGAGAATAACAGACAGGTCCGCTGCTCCATTCAGCAGAATGTCCCTTTTAAGTTGGTTCCTTCTATTAAAAACTATTATTCTCTGGTGACCACAGGACAACTGGACCGTGAACTAGTGTCTGATTACAACATTACAATCACTGCCACTGACGAGGGCTCTCCACCTCTGTCCTCCTCTAAAACTGTTGAGTTATCTGTAGCTGACATCAACGACAACCCACCTGTGTTTGAGGAACAGTCGTACAGCGCATATGTGACTGAAAATAACAAACCTGGCTCCACTTTATGTTCCGTTACTGCTCGAGACCCCGACTGGAGACAAAACGGTACAGTGATTTATTCTCTGTTAGCTGGTGAGGTGAACGGTGCCCCGGTGTCCTCCTATCTGTCTGTTAACGGAGACACGGGGGTGATCCACGCTGTGAGGTCGTTTGATTATGAACAGTTCAGGAGCTTTAAAGTCCACGTGATGGCCAGAGACAACGGTTCTCCTCCGCTCAGCAGCAACGTGACCGTCAGTGTCTTCATATCAGATGTGAACGACAACTCTCCTCAGATACTGTACCCCGCCCCGGAGGGCAACTCCTTCATGACCGAGCTGGTCCCCAAAGCTGCACACGGAGGCTCTCTGGTGTCCAAAGTGATAGCGGTGGACGCGGACTCCGGACAGAACGCCTGGCTGTCCTATCATATAGTGAAATCCACTGATCCGGGACTTTTCACTATTGATCTCCACAGCGGAGAGATCAGGACACAGCGGGACATTTCTGAGTCTGACAGCATGAAACAGAACCTTATTGTGGCAGTTAAAGATAACGGACAGCCCTCTCTCTCTGCCACCTGTTCCATGTATTTACTTATTTCTGATAACTTGGCTGAGGTGCCAGAACTGAAGGATATTTCTTATGATGAGAAGAATTCCAAACTGACCTCTTACCTGATCATCGCTCTGGTGTCTGTGTCCACCTTTTTTCTGACTTTCATCATCATCATCCTGGGTGTGAGGTTTTGTCGCAGGAGAAAGCCCAGACTGTTGTTTGACGGAGCAGTCGCCATCCCCAGCGCTTATCTGCCTCCTAATTATGCAGATGTTGACGGCACAGGAACTTTACGCAGCACTTACAATTATGACGCGTACCTGACAACAGGTTCTAGAACCAGTGACTTTAAGTTCGTGACATCTTACAATGATAACACACTTCCTGCTGACCAGACTCTGAAGAAATGTCCATCAGACTTTGCTGATGCATTTCAAGATTCTTTGGAGCCCCTGGAGGTAGGCACATGTGCTCTTTTTAAACAAAGTGAAATTGCTTTATTTGTGCGGAGTTTATATACCGAAACCATTACAAATCAGCTTTGTTTGCTTTAAAGATAGTTGAAAGGGGTGGACTGATAGAGACAAACATATCTTGAAAACATGTCATGTGATTGCCCATCAGAATATTTAGTCATTTGCCCTAGCAAGCAATGACACATGCTTACCTAGAAAGACATCTAGCAGGGAAAAAATCTCAACGATATAAAGTAAAATATTTGTTTTCTGAGAATTTTTTTGTGAAGGCCTTTCCTGGGATATGCGGCTATTTCATCATCACATTGCACGATTTTTGGTTGAAGTCTGCATAATCTTGTCTAAACGCTGCATTGTCTGATGCAGAAGAAATCGGATTCCAAATACAGTGTATGGCCGTCACACTGCTTCCTGCATTTTCATTAAACGTTACATTTGAACGTAACTCTGTCTATCAGAATTGTTTCATATGTATAATTACCTGATTGAACTGACATTGAAGCTTCCCTCCGTGGTTGGCGATAGTAAGCGGTGAATAGCATTAAACCAAATGAGGTTTATTCAGCGCCATTAACTTTTACTACAGACCTGTGATTGGCGTGAAGACATTTTCCATTAAGCTTGCCCTGAGGTGTAGGAGAAAATGAAAGGAAACGATATAAAATGATTTGGGCTATTATGTAAAACCAACATTTTTTCATGAATTCAACTCCATATTACCCATATTTTTACGAAATGTAGTCTCTTTTGCACAGTAATTTATTTAAAAAACATGGTAGCCTATAGAAGTGGTTTTCAACACATGAATTGTTGTATAATGTTCAGAAATAGGAGCACTCTTTCGTATGTATTAGTTTATTTTTTATCTGTTTGGTAAGTCCGTTGTATCTCATGATAAATGGTCTACGGGTCCTTGTCCATGGTGCGTGTTACATTGTACAATAGTATCTATCCATGGTGCTGAATCTAACCCAACCCTTACAGGCTCCCTCTCTCTTCACTGTTTTGCAATAAAGCCAACTTTAAGTAGTTAAATGGACACTGGAGTTTACAACAAAAGACGGCCATCTACATTTGTTATTGGTGTCTTATTTATGATTGAATCATGCAGCCTGGACTTTGTTTTTACTCTTTCATTTTTTTCTCATCAGAGCACTCAATTATTTAAATATTTTGTAATACCTACACTTTGCTCACAGTGTCGCTGTCCACTAGCTTTTCTCTATGCTTTTGCATCAGGTTATCCCACATGCTAGTACATTTTCAAACCACGACAGATTGTTCCTCGTTGGAAGCAGCAAAGTCGAAAGATTTATAATTGGTCTGCTCCTATTGTCTGAAGAGGATTACGGTTGGCTGGTAATTTTTAGTTTCCAAGTCTTGGCTGTGGAGGATTCGGCACTGGTCTTCCAAGAAAATGGGACACAAAGCGTTTTCAGCACTCGGCCTGGTTACCTTCTTGGGAGTATTTCTTATATCGTTGCGAACCGTCACTGGAGATGTGGCTTATTCTTTTTCAGAGGAGATGAAACACGGCTCGGTTGTTGGAAATATAGCGAAAGACATAGGACTTGAGGTGGGCAAACTGTCTGCTCGAAAGGCTCGCATTGATGCAGACGGGAACAGCAAACGTTATTGTGACATTAATCTGAGTACCGGAGACATAATTGTAGCTGATAGGATTGACAGAGAGGGGCTTTGTGGCAAAAAGGCATCATGCCTTTTGAAGCAGGAGCTTGTTTTAGAGAACCCTTTAGAGCTACATCGCATTAATATTCACGTTCAGGATGTCAACGACAATTCACCGCAGTTCAAAAAGAAATCAATAAAATTTGATATTAGGGAATCGGCAGACAAAGGAAGTCGTTATCGTTTAGATGAGGCCCACGATGCAGATGTCGGTCAAAACGCCATCCAGGGCTATAGCATCGAGGCAAACGAGAACTTCAGATTGAATGTTGTTGCAAAAAGCGGAGGAGGAAAATACAGTGAGTTAGTTTTAGAGAAGGAGCTGGATAGAGAACAACAGCAGGAACTAGCGATTGTGCTTGTGGCAACAGACGGAGGCACACCTCAGAGATCAGGTACTGCAGTCATTCATGTCACTGTGCTGGATGCTAATGATAACGCCCCAGTGTTTAGTCAGAGCGTTTATAAAGCCAGTCTTCCTGAAAACTCTCCTTTAAACACTGTAGTGGTCACAGTGAGCGCAAGTGATGCAGACGAGGGAGTGAATGGAGATGTGACTTATGAATTTGATCACATTTCTGATGAGAGCAATAACGTGTTTTCTCTTGATCAGACAACTGGTGAAGTAAAAGTAAGTGGATCAATAGATTATGAGGAGTTGTCGACCTATGAAATGCAAATTACAGCTAAGGATGGTCTTGGATTAGTGTCATCCTGTACATTAATAATTGACGTCACAGATGTCAATGACAACGCCCCTATTACGTTCATTAAGTCATTGACAAATCCCATACCGGAAGACACCCCTCTCGGTACAGAGGTGGGCATCATTAACGTGCAGGACAGAGACTCTGAGAATAACAGACAGGTCCGCTGCTCCATTCAGCAGAATGTCCCTTTTAAGTTGGTTCCTTCTATTAAAAACTATTATTCTCTGGTGACCACAGGACAACTGGACCGTGAACTAGTGTCTGATTACAACATTACAATCACTGCCACTGACGAGGGCTCTCCACCTCTGTCCTCCTCTAAAACTGTTGAGTTATCTGTAGCTGACATCAACGACAACCCACCTGTGTTTGAGGAACAGTCGTACAGCGCATATGTGACTGAAAATAACAAACCTGGCTCCACTTTATGTTCCGTTACTGCTCGAGACCCCGACTGGAGACAAAACGGTACAGTGATTTATTCTCTGTTAGCTGGTGAGGTGAACGGTGCCCCGGTGTCCTCCTATCTGTCTGTTAACGGAGACACGGGGGTGATCCACGCTGTGAGGTCGTTTGATTATGAACAGTTCAGGAGCTTTAAAGTCCACGTGATGGCCAGAGACAACGGTTCTCCTCCGCTCAGCAGCAACGTGACCGTGAGTGTCTTCATATCAGATGTGAACGACAACTCTCCTCAGATACTGTACCCCGCCCCGGAGGGCAACTCCTTCATGACCGAGCTGGTCCCCAAAGCTGCACACGGAGGCTCTCTGGTGTCCAAAGTGATAGCGGTGGACGCGGACTCCGGACAGAACGCCTGGCTGTCCTATCATATAGTGAAATCCACTGATCCGGGACTTTTCACTATTGGTCTCCACAGCGGAGAGATCAGGACACAGCGGGACATTTCTGAATCTGACAGCATGAAACAGAACCTTATTGTGGCAGTTAAAGATAACGGACAGCCCTCTCTCTCTGCCACCTGTTCCATGTATTTACTTATTTCTGATAACTTGGCTGAGGTGCCAGAACTGAAGGATATTTCTTATGATGAGAAGAATTCCAAACTGACCTCTTACCTGATCATCGCTCTGGTGTCTGTGTCCACCTTTTTTCTGACTTTCATCATCATTATCCTGGGTGTGAGGTTTTGTCGCAGGAGAAAGCCCAGACTGTTGCTTGACGGAGCAGTCGCCATCCCCAGCGCTTATCTGCCTCCTAATTACGCAGATGTTGATGGCACAGGAACTTTACGCAGCACTTACAATTATGACGCGTACCTGACAACAGGTTCTAGAACCAGTGACTTTAAGTTCGTGACATCTTACACTGACAACACACTGCCTGTTGACCAGACTCTGAAGAAAAGTCCTTCAGACTTTGCTGACCCGTTTGAAGACTTGGAGGCATCTGTAGAGGTAGGAGCTGATCAAAGTATTAGACTTGTCATGCCTATTGAATCTTTGGCTTGTTGTTTGAGCTTTCTCAATGGCTGTCTTTTTCCGGCCATCTTTATATCTCTAAAGTTCAAGTGTTGTGTGCTTGTTGAAGTGGAATTTTTTCTCAAAGAGTGGAATTTTTTTTCATTCTTCATTATCTATTTACTACGTCAGTCATTGTTATCATATTTTTTGCACTTGTTGTCAATAACTATGGAACCTATCATTTGTCCACTCTCTTTTAAACACGTTTTTTTTCCCTGCACTTCTTCTCCTTGTTAACCTAGTTAGTAATAGCATTCTCATAGATTTTGTTGTAGGGCCTCATTTCACGAAGTTAAACATTAAGTATGAACCCTTGGCAAATAACGTTGGTCACTGAAACGTCTAAGATGTTAATTGTCTTCATGGATTGAAATCGCTTTAAAATCGACCTGTCAGTAGTTTTGACATGCTCTTTTCCACCCGAAACTCTGGGCCTTAAGGACTACTTCACAATTCCTTCGACATATTCACAGTTAAGTGCAAGTATGACTGCTGATTCAGCCGTATTTTTTAAAAAAAAAATCAGATGTTAGCGCAGGCCAACAGCTTTACCTTTATAATCAATAGGTGTTAACTTTTATTAAATTGTCTAAAACACTGGACTAAGCCCATAGACCATTACATTTATTTTCTTTGTTCTGTCAGCCCTCTCAAATCTCACGGCATCTGTCCATGGTGCTGAAAACACCATGGAAAGATGCCGTTGTCCATGGTATTTAGATACAAGAGCAACTTGTGATGTTATTCATTATCTACAGACATGCTCGCAGACTTTAGACCCAGGCATTACAAATTATGCTGCTACTACAAATAATATAATTAATTAAAAAGATTTTTCATTATTGAGTATGTTGAATCCTTTCACGATATTAATATGGAGCGGTCACCCATAGTTTGATGTGCATTTCGATTTCACAGTGCTTGTTTACGTTGCAGTGTAACACTTCAAGGTTTGTCCTTCTTCGCTTTTCGAGGCTAAAAATGTAGAATGTTTTTTAGTTTATTGCTACGTACAAAATCTTGACAGACCTAGAGCAAAGAGAGTATCTTTTTGTGTTTTGAGGGCCACAAACCAAATGCAGTTGAGATCAAATATATTCTGGGGTGAACAACATCCCAGATCTCTAAAGCTGAAACAGTTACAATGAACAGATCAGGTGTTGGTTTGAAGTACATGAAAGGAGTTTTACCAGCAATAATTTGTCTGTAAACATTTCTTATATACTGAAATATCCTGTATTAAAGTTAAATCTTCTGTTTAGTAGTGAGCGGCTGTATTTGTCTCACGTGCTGAATCGTGCGTTCCTGGTGTGCCTTGGCCATTGTTAGACCTCATTAGATCTGGTGACAGAGGGTTACTGGGTATATATTTGTTCTCTGTCTGCATGGTCAGATAGTTAAATCATTAGGACTAATGAGTAAAATCGAAGAAAACTCATATTCAGTCAACGTTTGGTATTTTTCTCTTAGCATTAGTATAACCCAGTGTGTTGTAACTTTTTAAAAACAATAATTCACAGTTTATGTATCCATGACTGAATATGACCTGTGTTTTGAAACTTTAGACGTAAGAATATTTCATTATATCAATGTGAAGACAAAACGCGACTCAAGGCGTCGCTGTTGGCTGACAGAAAACGAACACACACCACTCCACCCACTACTGCATTGATATCAGTTCTAATTTTCCGGAGAACCAGTTCAATCCTCGAATGTTTTTATCGAGTTTCAACCTGGCATTAAGTGGGAGAATATTGAATCCTTTTCAATATATTTCATTTTTTACATGAAATGGTATAAGTTGTACGAGCCGATGGCACGTTTTTTTGTCAGGATGGGAGACAAAGGATTTCCAGCGCTTCGTCCGATCTTCTGCTTCGCTTCCTTTCTTGTAACGCTGCACCTCGTTCATGGAGACCTGAGTTATACTGTTCCAGAAGAGATGAAACGAGGGTCTGTTATTGGAAATATAGCGAAGGATCTCGGTCTTGATCTGAGGACCTTATCTTCACGACAGGCCCGTGTTGATTTTGAGGGATCTAGTAAGCGGTACTGTGACATTAATCTGAGTACCGGGGATTTGACAGCAATGGAGAGAATTGACAGAGAAAGCCTCTGTGGCAAGAAACCCTCCTGTGTGTTAAAAGTAGATCTGGTGTTGGAAAATCCTTTGGAGCTTCATCGTGTAAGTCTTCATATTCAAGACGTTAACGACAACTCCCCGCAATTCAACGATAATTTGATTGAAATGGAAATAAGCGAGTCAGCTGAGAAGGGCAATCGCTTCTCCATCGAGGAGGCCCATGACGCAGATATAGGTCAAAATGCTGTTCAGAGGTACAGCCTACAAAAGAACGACAACTTTATTCTCGCTGTTGACAGTAACAAGGTTGAACTCGTACTGGAAAATAAACTTGACCGAGAGAAACAAAAAGAGCTGAATTTGCTTCTCACAGCTTTGGATGGTGGGTCTCCTCAGAGATCAGGTACCGTAGTCATACACGTCACTGTGCTGGATGCTAATGATAACGCCCCAGTGTTTAGCCAGACCGTTTATAAAGCCAGTCTGCCTGAAAACTCTCCTCCTGATACCATAGTGATTAAAGTCAGTGCTACTGACGCAGATGAAGGAGTGAATGGAGATGTGACATATCAGTTTGGTCATGTATCTGACGATGATGTAAATGTGTTTTCTATTGATCCTAAAACGGGAGAAATCAGAGTAACTGGTGTGATTGACTTTGAAGAAAGGAGTTCTTTTGAGACCAGAGTGAAAGCTAAAGATGGTTTAGGGCTAACCTCGTACGCCAAAGTTATAATAGATGTTACTGATATAAATGATAATGCTCCAGTTATATATCTAAAATCACTGTCTAACCCCATACCTGAGAACGTGTCACCTGGTACAGAGGTGGGCATCATTAACGTGCAGGACAGAGACTCTGAGAATAACAGACAGGTCCGCTGCTCCATTCAGCAGAATGTCCCTTTTAAGTTGGTTCCTTCTATTAAAAACTATTATTCTCTGGTGACCACAGGACAACTGGACCGTGAACTAGTGTCTGATTACAACATTACAATCACTGCCACTGACGAGGGCTCTCCACCTCTGTCCTCCTCTAAAACTGTTGAGTTATCTGTAGCTGACATCAACGACAACCCACCTGTGTTTGAGGAACAGTCGTACAGCGCATATGTGACTGAAAATAACAAACCTGGCTCCACTTTATGTTCCGTTACTGCTCGAGACCCCGACTGGAGACAAAACGGTACAGTGATTTATTCTCTGTTAGCTGGTGAGGTGAACGGTGCCCCGGTGTCCTCCTATCTGTCTGTTAACGGAGACACGGGGGTGATCCACGCTGTGAGGTCGTTTGATTATGAACAGTTCAGGAGCTTTAAAGTCCACGTGATGGCCAGAGACAACGGTTCTCCTCCGCTCAGCAGCAACGTGACCGTGAGTGTCTTCATATCAGATGTGAACGACAACTCTCCTCAGATACTGTACCCCGCCCCGGAGGGCAACTCCTTCATGACCGAGCTGGTCCCCAAAGCTGCACACGGAGGCTCTCTGGTGTCCAAAGTGATAGCGGTGGACGCGGACTCCGGACAGAACGCCTGGCTGTCCTATCATATAGTGAAATCCACTGATCCGGGACTTTTCACTATTGGTCTCCACAGCGGAGAGATCAGGACACAGCGGGACATTTCTGAGTCTGACAGCATGAAACAGAACCTTATTGTGGCAGTGAAAGATAACGGACAGCCCTCTCTCTCTGCCACCTGTTCCATGTATTTACTTATATCTGATAACTTGGCTGAGGTGCCAGAACTGAAGGATATTTCTTACGATGAAAAGAATTCCAAACTGACCTCTTACTTGATCATCGCTCTGGTGTCTGTGTCCACCTTTTTTCTGACTTTCATCATCATCATCCTGGGTGTGAGGTTTTGTCGCAGGAGAAAGCCCAGACTGTTGTTTGACGGAGCAGTCGCCATCCCCAGCGCTTATCTGCCTCCTAATTACGCAGATGTTGACGGCACAGGAACTTTACGCAGCACTTACAATTACGACGCGTACCTGACAACAGGTTCTAGAACCAGTGACTTTAAGTTTGTGACATCTTACAATGACAACACACTTCCTGCTGACCAGACTCTGAAGAAAAGTCCAACAGACTTTGCTGATGCCTTTACACATTCTGATACTTCTCCTGAGGTAAGACATTTGACCCATTACTTTACCAGAACAAAACGGCTTCTCACTTTTTCAGATTTTTGATCGACAGTATGGAATTTGTATTGATACAATCACTTTTTAAAATAGGCCTATCAATAAAGAATCTACCAATAGTCGCTATAAATTAGATTAATTTAAGGCATTTTGCTCTAGAAAGTCGTTGCAGTATTTCAGTTATACTAAAGGCTCAACTCTCCCACGATGATTCTTAATTCTTCTTTACAACATACCAACTCAATGGTTGATCTGTAGATGGGTTTTACATTTATTCCACTGTAGCTCTCGTTAGTTCCATTTGGGGCTTTCCTTGTACCGTCTTGAAAAGGGTGTTGGTTTTGGTGTTTAAATCCTGGCGCATTTATTCCCTCCTGATTTCTTTTATTCTTAGCAAATGTTTGGCTACTGTCACCATGTTAAGAGGAAATTTTGTCTTTTAAAATCATAGAAAACGTTTCAGGTTTTGATCATTTCCTTGCTTTTACACTCTAATTTTACCCCTGAGGGAAAGATTAAACATGTCTTTGTCTTAGTGCTTGTTTTTATGGGTACAGAATGACCCATTCCTCGTTAATGGGAAGCGAATACCTTGTAAAAAATATGATGTTCTATACTTCTAAAGGGCTTGGTTCTTCATCTGTTGTTTATGTTGTTCATTGACTTCTTCTACTGTACAACTTCGCCTTTGGTTTTAGGAGTCTTAACGTGTATCAAATTCCTCATCTTATAGCCTATATATTCAAGTAATCTACGTTCCGGGATAATATCCTGTTTACCTTTATGTTTTTTCAGTTGCTGGTGTTTGAATGGTTTTGAATCTATTTCCCATATCATCTCAATTCTGCAGTTGAGTCTTGCTCTTCTTGCAGTGTGTTTGAATTTTTAAATACTGAGAGAAATACTGTGAGAGATTTTAATAGGCCTGTAGTTGAGCGAATGATTATCCTCTTGGAATCAAATCAAATTTTGCGCTTTTTTGCACTTAATAATTTGTGCAGTTTTCATCTGTGTTTCATCTGTGTTTCACTGTACATAGAAAAAATGTTACTGAAGTATAGTTTCTCATTTGCCTTTAATCATCCATTACATTACTTGAGTAATGAAGTTGGCCATTCCCTTCACTGTTTCAGTAAGTTGGTGATTTTATCCAGTGTTAACATGTTACAAGGATATAAATATCAAGTCACATAGGAGTAGTTTTTTCACATCTAATTAGCCGTGCTCAATATGAGGTGACCAAGTGAAATAATGGTGTTGTTTTAGAAGTACTCCTAATGCTGGATCGTCTTTATATGTCTCAAGATATTTCACACTATAATTTCTCTTCTAAATTAATATGCTTTCTATAGAAGTCTGTTTTTATTAAGTGTATGGCTTGTACAGTCTTCTTTCAAGTGGAAAGTATGCAATTTGTAGAGTAGTCTCACGGTGTCGCTATGTACCAGCTGTAGTTTGTGTGTTGATAATCGACCCACTGTTGTCGACGCAAGACGTGAGTTACGGTTTTGCAGATGATCATCGAGAGGCAGACACTTGGTTTTGGATTGTGATGGTTTAGGTTTAAATTCTTCTTTTCCTGTTCACCGACAAGGACACGTTTGCTGTATCAGGTCGGCGTCACGATGGCTGTTACGGGATTGATATCACAAAGCTATACCGTTGCTTTACTGCTCCTTTCTTTGCATTTTGCCAGTGGAGATGTAAGCTATTCTTTTCCTGAGGAGATGAGACGTGGATCCGTGATTGGAAATATCGCCAAAGACTTGGGTCTTGATGCAAGTACGCTGTCCGCTCGAAAGGTCCGCATTGATACCGATGGGAGCGACAAACATTATTGTGACATAAACCTCCGTAACGGGGATCTGACTGTTGCAGAGAGGATCGACAGAGAGGGCCTATGTGGAGACAAAGCATCTTGCGCTTTAAAACAGGAGCTCATGTTAGAAAATCCATTAGAATTGCACCGCATTAGTCTACATGTCCAGGATATAAATGATAACTCTCCTCAATTTAATAAAGAATTGATCCATATAGACATAAGTGAATCCGCCGCAAAGGGTGCTCGTTTTCCTATAGAGGAAGCACATGATATGGATATCGGCAAGTATTCAGTTCAGACGTACAACCTGCAACAGAATGATAATTTTATCCTGGGCGTTGGGACTAATTCCGTGGAACTTGTGCTAAACAAAGAGCTTGACCGTGAAAACTTAAAGGAAATAAATCTACTTCTTACAGCTCTGGATGGTGGTTCTCCTCAAAGGTCAGGTACTGTGGTTATTCACATCACTGTGCTGGACGCTAATGATAACGTCCCAGTGTTCGGCCAGGCCGTTTATAAAGCCAGTTTACCCGAAAACTCTCCACTAGGAACTGTCGTGCTGACAGTGAGTGCTACTGATGCAGACGAGGGACTAAATGGAGACGTTACATATGATTTTGGACACATTTCAGAAGTCGTGAAGTCAGTGTTTACTATTGATCATAAGACAGGTGATATAAAATTGTGCACCGCGGTCGATTTTGAAATAGCATCATCATTTGAACTGCGTGTCACAGCAAAGGATGGTTTGGGATTAACCTCTTACGCCAAAGTCATCATAGATGTTACTGATGTGAATGACAATGCCCCGATTATATATATAAAAACACTGTCTAACCCCATACCTGAGAACGTGTCACCTGGTACAGAGGTGGGCATCATTAACGTGCAGGACAGAGACTCAGAGAATAACGGACAGGTCCGCTGCTCCATTCAGCAGAATGTCCCTTTTAAGTTGGTTCCTTCTATTAAAAACTATTATTCTCTAGTGACCACAGGACAACTGGACCGTGAACTAGTGTCTGATTACAACATTACAATCACTTCCACTGACGAGGGCTCTCCACCTCTGTCCTCCTCTAAAACTGTTGAGTTATCTGTAGCTGACATCAACGACAACCCACCTGTGTTTGAGGAACAGTCGTACAGCGCATATGTGACTGAAAATAACAAACCTGGCTCCACTTTATGTTCCGTTACTGCTCGAGACCCCGACTGGAGACAAAACGGTACAGTGATTTATTCTCTGTTAGCTGGTGAGGTGAACGGTGCCCCGGTGTCCTCCTATCTGTCTGTTAACGGAGACACGGGGGTGATCCACGCTGTGAGGTCGTTTGATTATGAACAGTTCAGGAGCTTTAAAGTCCACGTGATGGCCAGAGACAACGGTTCTCCTCCGCTCAGCAGCAACGTGACCGTGAGTGTCTTCATATCAGATGTGAACGACAACTCTCCTCAGATACTGTACCCCGCCCCGGAGGGCAACTCCTTCATGACCGAGCTGGTCCCCAAAGCTGCACACGGAGGCTCTCTGGTGTCCAAAGTGATAGCGGTGGACGCGGACTCCGGACAGAACGCCTGGTTGTCCTATCATATAGTGAAATCCACTGATCCGGGACTTTTCACTATTGGTCTCCACAGCGGAGAGATCAGGACACAGCGGGACATTTCTGAATCTGACAGCATGAAACAGAACCTTATTGTGGCAGTGAAAGATAACGGACAGCCCTCTCTCTCTGCCACCTGTTCCATGTATTTACTTATTTCTGATAACTTGGCTGAGGTGCCAGAACTGAAGGATATTTCTTACGATGAAAAAAATTCCAAACTGACTTCTTACCTGATCATCGCTCTGGTGTCTGTGTCCACCTTTTTTCTGACTTTCATCATCATCATCCTGGGTGTGAGGTTTTGTCGCAGGAGAAAGCCCAGACTGTTGTTTGACGGAGCAGTCGCCATCCCCAGCGCTTATCTGCCTCCTAATTACGCAGATGTTGACGGCACAGGAACTTTACGCAGCACTTACAATTATGACGCCTACCTGACAACAGGTTCTAGAACCAGTGACTTTAAATTCGTGACTTCATACAATGACAACACACTTCCTGCTGACCAGACTCTGAAGAAAAGTCCATCAGACTTTGCTGAAGTGTTTGGAGATAGTGATGCTTCTCCTGAGGTAGGAAAAGCTGTTTTACTTTTATTAGTTTAGGTTTGGTGATATTTTCAAGAGCTCAGAGGAGTTCTCCCACAGTCGTATGTATTTATTAGAAATTGTATGGTCTCATATTCATATATCATCGATTTGAAAATTGTATAATTTTCCTTTACACATCATCGTTGTGTCTGCTCGTGTGTGAGCGTGTTCTTCACGTCTCTGTCCTTGGTGCTGAAATTTGCGGTTACTCTTTCCTCTCTTTGTCACCTCTCAAACGTTTTAGATTACACTTTATCTTATGTTTTCTTGATACATTTGTTTGACTTTTATCCAGGATATTTATTATCCCCTTTTGTTCTCAATCTCATAGTACAGGTGAATTCAATAACACATCTTACTGAACCTGTGCAACATGAAATGCATGCTGTAATTTTTCTGAGTCTGTGTTGTTTATGCGTAACACGTATCCTTATTGAGAGTCTGTTATGTCATTTAGGAGGTGTTTGGGTCAACCTGAGTCAGTGTTTGGAATATTCCACGAAATAAAAATATTGTAATCTCTTTTAGTTAGAGAGAGAGAGAAAGGGAGAGATCAGCTTCTTTACGCGATCTTGATACATCTATCTATCAAGGCATGATCTGTGATAACACAGTGCTTAATATTTGGGGAACGTTGTTTTACTGGTAACATTATGAAATTCTTTTGGTGGTTTTCTTCAGGAGACACACTCTTGTTTAGAGTTCCTAATAGAACAGAGGTCAAACTTCCCATTTTATTCAAACTACCTTATTAAAATAAGCTTTTATACCAACATTGAGGCCAAATGATCTGATAATGTGTTTTAAACATTGGCATCACTTATGGAAAACTGCTATAATACATTTATACTCACGGTGTCAGTATAGACCAGCTATGGAGTCGCATGTTCAGTCTGCTTTGCAAACCACCCACAATTGGGATTGACCAGCCCTGTCTTCCTACAGCCTTCAACAAAGACGACAAATGCACTGAAGGCACCTATACTGACCGAATAACCTATTTTTACTGCTTGAAACTACCCTGTTTTAATTTGTGTAGCGCTGTTGTAGGATGATGGCTAGACAGCGGATTCTTCAAAGCTGTGGCTTTGTCTTTTTCTTTGTTGTGGTACACTACGCTCATGGAGACCTGAGCTATTCTGTACAGGAGGAACTGAAGCGCGGATCTGTTATTGGAAATATCGCCAAGGATCTGGGACTGGAGGTGGGAAGACTGTCTGCTCGTAAAGCTCGCGTTGACATAGAGGGAAGCGAAAGACAGTATTGCGGGATGAACCTGCTTAACGGGGATTTATTGGTTGCTGACAGAATAGACAGAGAGGAGCATTGTGGAGAAAAGCCTTCGTGTGTTCTCAAATTCGACTTGCTATTAGAGAATCCCTTGGAGTTACACCGGTTGTCCCTGCAGGTGCAGGACGTGAACGACAATGCACCAATTTTCCCGAAGGATATTATCAAGTTTGAAATCACAGAGTCAGCTGACAAAGGAGCTAGGTATCGCATTAATGCAGCCCACGATGCCGACATAGGCAAGAACTCAGTCGAAAGCTACATTTTGCAACAAAACCCTCACTTTGTGTTTAGTATACAGACGACAAGTGCTGGCAGTAAATATGGTGAGTTGGTTTTAGACAAAGAGTTAGACCGAGAGGAGCAGCAGGAAATGAAATTATTGCTCACGGCTGTGGATGGTGGTTCTCCTCAGAGATCCGGGACTGTAGTCATACACGTCATTGTTCTTGACGCTAATGATAACGCCCCAGTATTTACCGAGGCCGTATATACAGCTGCATTACCGGAAAACTCACCCTTGAAAACCAAAGTTATCATTGTAAGTGCTACAGATGCAGACGAGGGAGTCAATGGAGAAGTTACCTATGAATTTAGCAGACTCTCTGATAAATCACGAAAGCTTTTTTCACTGGATGAGAAAACAGGAGAAATCAGTGTGACAGGTGACATAGATTATGAAGAGGGATCCAAATACGAAGTGTTTGTTGAGGCCAAAGATGGCTATGGGCTCTCTTCAGAAGCAAAAGTGATAATTGACGTCACGGATGTGAATGACAATGCTCCGGCTATATATTTAAAATCACTGTCTAACCCCATACCTGAGAACGTGTCACCTGGTACAGAGGTGGGCATCATTAACGTGCAGGACAGAGACTCTGAGAATAACAGACAGGTCCGCTGCTCCATTCAGCAGAATGTCCCTTTTAAGTTGGTTCCTTCTATTAAAAACTATTATTCTCTGGTGACCACAGGACAACTGGACCGTGAACTAGTGTCTGATTACAACATTACAATCACTGCCACTGACGAGGGCTCTCCACCTCTGTCCTCCTCTAAAACTGTTGAGTTATCTGTAGCTGACATCAACGACAACCCACCTGTGTTTGAGGAACAGTCGTACAGCGCATATGTGACTGAAAATAACAAACCTGGCTCCACTTTATGTTCCGTTACTGCTCGAGACCCCGACTGGAGACAAAACGGTACAGTGATTTATTCTCTGTTAGCTGGTGAGGTGAACGGTGCCCCGGTGTCCTCCTATCTGTCTGTTAACGGAGACACGGGGGTAATCCACGCTGTGAGGTCGTTTGATTATGAACAGTTCAGGAGCTTTAAAGTCCACGTGATGGCCAGAGACAACGGTTCTCCTCCGCTCAGCAGCAACGTGACCGTGAGTGTCTTCATATCAGATGTGAACGACAACTCTCCTCAGATACTGTACCCCGCCCCGGAGGGCAACTCCTTCATGACCGAGCTGGTCCCCAAAGCTGCACACGGAGGCTCTCTGGTGTCCAAAGTGATAGCGGTGGACGCGGACTCCGGACAGAACGCCTGGCTGTCCTATCATATAGTGAAATCCACTGATCCGGGACTTTTCACTATTGGTCTCCACAGCGGAGAGATCAGGACACAGCGGGACATTTCTGAATCTGACAGCATGAAACAGAACCTTATTGTGGCAGTGAAAGATAACGGACAGCCCTCTCTCTCTGCCACCTGTTCCATGTATTTACTTATTTCTGATAACTTGGCTGAGGTGCCAGAACTGAAGGATATTTCTTATGATGAGAAGAATTCCAAACTAACCTCTTACCTGATCATCGCTCTGGTGTCTGTGTCCACCTTTTTTCTGACTTTCATCATCATCATTTTGGGTGTGAGGTTTTGTCGCAGGAGAAAGCCCAGACTGTTGTTTGACGGAGCAGTCGCCATCCCCAGCGCTTATCTGCCTCCTAATTACGCAGATGTTGACGGCACAGGAACTTTACGCAGCACTTACAATTATGACGCGTACCTGACAACAGGTTCTAGAACCAGTGACTTTAAGTTTGTGACCTCTTACAATGACAACACGCTTCCTGCTGACCTGACTCTGAAGAAAAGTCCATCAGACTTTGCTGAAGCGTTTGGAGGTTGTGATGCTTCTCTTGAGGTAGGGACACCTGTCAGTTGTTTGACATATTTCTTTTAGCACTTTTAAAGCCTCCTTCAATAACATGAGAGATGTGTCTATTTGTTTTTCGTGTCCCCTTTTCTTTAGAAAACATCAATTTGAACAATGTAACACACGCCTGCCTTGTAGTTACTTTCTATAGATGCACGTCACATTAAAAGGTAACTACAATCTTCATGTCAAAGCCACTATCGTAACTTTTTCCGAAATGCATACAGTGAACATGATAATGAATCACGGAGCATGATAAATAGTAATGTTGTAGTTTTCTTTTGAGTTAACTTTTGGGGGTATTTTTCATTGTATTATGCAGATATTTAAATATTTGTGATTAGTTGAGACACAGTTGCTCTTGTCCGCGTATACTTTTCATAAAACCGTATCATTTGTTCGCACGCCTTCCGTATGTCTTTCTGAGTCTTCGAGCAGAGCTGCAGCTATATCATTGTGTCTCTGTCCTTGGTGCTGAACTTAGCGGCTATACTTTTGATGTTTTTTCTGGAGTAATTCACATGTCATGTCTTCTATTTTTACCTGTCAAACTTTTTAGATCATGGTTTAGTTTACCAGTGTGTTTTCTTGACAAAACCAAGTACCATTTACTATTAAAGTTTGTACTGTCTATTACAGTCATACTTTTTGACGTAAAACAAGGAGATTTGTATTGAAGTGGGTGTAAATTGTTTGTAGTCAGCGAGTAGCTTTCCTTGGTTGTAAGTGCATGTTATCAACGATTTACTTCCATTTACTGTTATTGACGTTTACCTTCATGCAGGAAGTTTATCATCATCTCCCCTTATGTCTCCATTGTCAAAGTACAGACGAATTAAAAATGAGATTTTTCTGAAGTGGTGCAACCTGAAATTAATGCTGTCATTCCAGTCTATTTGTGGTGTTTTTATGCAATATGCATCTTTAGTTAAAGTGTGTGTTTTTTTTTAATTCAGGTGGCATTTATGTTAAGCTCGCGGCAGACTTCTGAATGTTTCACTTCAAAAAATATTGCAACTTTTTTTACGCTGAGAGTGAGAGATATGAACCTCAAAGCGGTTTTGAAACATTTAGCTTGCAACGCTAAATGACGTGATCTGTGGTAAAACATTGCTTAACATTTTGGGAATGTAGTTTTACTGGTATCTTTATGAAAAACTTTAGGTGGATTTTTTTTTTTCGTGGAGACACTCTTGTTTGTAGTTCCTAATAACAGTGAGATCAAACATCTCACTAATCTTTAACCAAGACAGAATAACCTTAATGTGCCTCAATGCAGTTTACAATATCTCGTTAAAATAAGCTTTTATCCGAATATTTTGGTCAAACGATCTGAAAAGTTTTGCATGATTTATGGAAAACTGCTATAATACAGTTATACTCACGGTGTCAGTATAGACCAGCTATGGAGTCGAATGTTCAGCCTGCTTTGCACACCACCCACAATTGGGATCGACCAGCCCTGTCTTCCTACAGCCTTCAACAAAGACGACAAATGCACTGAAGGCAAACACATTGACCAAATAACCTATTTTCACTGCTTGTAACTACCCTGTTTTAATTTGTGTAGCGCTGTTGTAGGATGATGGCTAGAAAGCGGGTTCGTCAAAGCTGTGGCTTTGTCTTTTTCTTTGTTGTGGTACATTACGCCCACGGAGACCTGAGCTATTCTGTAGAGGAGGAGCTGAAACGCGGATCTGTTATTGGAAATATCGCCAAGGATCTGGGACTGGAGGTGGGAAGACTGTCTGCTCGCAAAGCTCGCGTTGAGATGGAGGGAAGCGACAGACAGTATTGCGGAATTAACCTGCGAAACGGGGATTTATTGGTTGCTGACAGAATAGACAGAGAGGAGCATTGTGGAGAAAAGCCTTCGTGTGTTCTCAAATTCGACTTGCTATTAGAGAATCCCTTGGAGTTACACCGGTTGTCCCTGCAGGTGCAGGACGTGAACGACAATGCACCAGTTTTTCCGAAAGACATTATAAAGCTGGAAATTAGAGAGTCAGCTGTCAAAGGAGCTAGGTATCGCATTAATGCAGCACAAGATGCAGACATAGGCAAGAACTCAGTCGAAAGCTACATTTTGCAACAAAACCCTCACTTTGTGTTTAGTATACAGACGACAAGTGCTGGCAGTAAATATGGTGAGTTGGTTTTAGACAAGGAGTTAGACCGAGAGGAGCAGCAGGAAATGAAATTATTGCTCACGGCTGTAGATGGTGGTTCTCCTCAGAGATCCGGGACTGTAGTCATACACGTCATTGTTCTTGATGCTAATGATAACGCACCAGTATTTACCGAGGCCGTATATACAGCTGCATTACCGGAAAACTCACCCTTGAAAACCAAAGTTATCATTGTAAGTGCTACAGATGCAGACGAAGGAGTCAATGGAGAAGTTACCTATGAATTTAGCAGACTCTCTGATAAATCACAAAAGCTTTTTTCACTGGATGAGAAAACAGGAGAAATCAGTGTGACAGGTGACATAGATTATGAAGAGGGATCCAAATACGAAGTGTTTGTTGAGGCCAAAGATGGCTATGGGCTCTCTTCAGAAGCAAAAGTGATAATTGACGTCACGGATGTGAATGACAATGCCCCGGCTATATATTTAAAATCTCTTAATAACCCCATACCTGAGGACGTGTCACCTGGTACAGAGGTGGGCATCATTAACGTGCAGGACAGAGACTCTGAGAATAACAGACAGGTCCGCTGCTCCATTCAGCAGAATGTCCCTTTTAAGTTGGTTCCTTCTATTAAAAACTATTATTCTCTAGTGACCACAGGACAACTGGACCGTGAACTAGTGTCTGATTACAACATTACAATCACTGCCACTGACGAGGGCTCTCCACCTCTGTCCTCCTCTAAAACTGTTGAGTTATCTGTAGCTGACATCAACGACAACCCACCTGTGTTTGAGGAACAGTCGTACAGCGCATATGTGACTGAAAATAACAAACCTGGCTCCACTTTATGTTCCGTTACTGCTCGAGACCCCGACTGGAGACAAAACGGTACAGTGATTTATTCTCTGTTAGCTGGTGAGGTGAACGGTGCCCCGGTGTCCTCCTATCTTTCTGTTAACGGAGACACGGGGGTGATCCACGCTGTGAGGTCGTTTGATTATGAACAGTTCAGGAGCTTTAAAGTCCACGTGATGGCCAGAGACAACGGTTCTCCTCCGCTCAGCAGCAACGTGACCGTCAGTGTCTTCATATCAGATGTGAACGACAACTCTCCTCAGATACTGTACCCCGCCCCGGAGGGCAACTCCTTCATGACCGAGCTGGTCCCCAAAGCTGCACACGGAGGCTCTCTGGTGTCCAAAGTAATAGCGGTGGACGCGGACTCCGGACAGAACGCCTGGCTGTCCTATCATATAGTGAAATCCACTGATCCGGGACTTTTCACTATTGGTCTCCACAGCGGAGAGATCAGGACACAGCGGGACATTTCTGAATCTGACAGCATGAAACAGAACCTTATTGTGGCAGTGAAAGATAACGGACAGCCCTCTCTCTCTGCCACCTGTTCCATGTATTTACTTATTTCTGATAACTTGGCTGAGGTGCCAGAACTGAAGGATATTTCTTATGATGAGAAGAATTCCAAACTGACCTCTTACCTGATCATCGCTCTGGTGTCTGTGTCCACCTTTTTTCTGACTTTCATCATCATCATTCTGGGTGTGAGGTTTTGTCGCAGGAGAAAGCCCAGACTGTTGTTTGACGGAGCAGTCGCCATCCCCAGCGCTTATCTGCCTCCTAATTACGCAGATGTTGACGGCACAGGAACTTTACGCAGTACTTACAATTATGACGCGTACCTGACAACAGGTTCTAGAACCAGTGACTTTAAGTTTGTGACATCTTACAATGACAACACGCTTCCTGCTGACCAGACTCTGAAGAAAAGTCCATCAGACTTTGCTGATGCGTTTAGTCACTCAGAGGAGTCCCTTGAGGTAGGCAGCCATATATTATATTTTTGTGATAGGTGTTTCACCACTACTCGCCTTTTTACTGTTTTGCTTCCATTTTACAGTGGATATTAATTTGCTCATATTGTGTCCCTGTTCATAGTTTTGCACAGTTATATCAATTCAAGTCTATTGATAAGAATATCAGCAGTCTTCATCCTGAACAGCTTGCCAACTGTTGCATTTTTGAATAACAGGATATTTAATTTCAAAATTAAGTTAAGAACTGGAGTTATATTTGCCTAATCTGCATCATCAAGGTCTTAGTACTGATAAAATTTCTTATTTCCTTTGTCACCTTTCAAAATATGTATTTCAAGGCATTGTAGACTGCAGATGGGGGCAGTATACTCTCAGTATACACTCACTCATTATACACACTGGGAAAGCTTGCACTCATGGCTAGTTTAATTCTGTTTTTTTAGTTTCAGCCTTTTACATGTATATTTTGAGATGAAATAAATAACCAACCTTTGAGTTATAGCTTTGTGACAGCAGTTGCATAAAAGTTCAGATGCTTGAGTGAGTGATGACTGAAATGGTGGCTGCAGACCTTCTGTTAAGTCTTGGCAAATTATTTTTTGACCTGATGGAGTAACTTAAGAATAACAAAAGCCACTTTTTGATGGCAAATGATTTTCCAGTAAAACTACATTGAGCAAATGCCGTTTTTCGTATATCAGCTATAAAATTATTTTGACACTTTCTTGTGTTGTATTAAAGTGATGTATGTGTTTCTGTCCATGCTGGCTGAGCAGGAATGTTAAAAACACCATAACTGTATGGAATAGTAGGTTTCCTGTTGAACATGCACTGGTTCAGTTATGTTCTCCGATGATTCCAGAACTTTATTGATACAACATATTGCTACAGACCTAGTTAGCTGGAGTAGATTGTATTTGGAGTGTCACTGTATTCGTTTGTCTGTCATGCTTTCATGCTACAAATAAGTAGAATGAGGAAGACCTAATTTTGATTCTGCAATGTTCTTATTCCTGTACATTTTGCACAAAGATGTGGCAGAAGAACACAGGAAACAAATTGAAAGCAATACATATCACTTCAAATGTGCGATTTCAACTTTAAAGTTCACTTTTTATCTGGTGATTGGGTAAACTTTAAGATACTGCACACTGCTGCTGAAAAGATAAACTTATCAAAATTTGATGGATAACACAATTTAGAGGAACTTATGGCAAAATTGTGCATTAATACTGTTACAACAGTATGTCATTAAGAAGATTTTAAACAATTTACACAGCGACATTGTACATTACTTTAAATTTTCATAGGGTAAAATTTAGGTTAATACAGAAAAAGAAGGGCTACCTATTTAAACAGGGTGAGAAATAGTAAAGTCTGAGGAAATCAATTTGAGTGAAATTTATTATCAACGAGGTATGGCATTTTCAGCTGTATCTAAACACAGATGTATTCATTTTAAAAAAACTGTGTTTATTTGTTTAGTGTTTTGGGGGTTGGGGGTTTCCATCATAGACATTTTTTCTTATCTCTCATATCTGACGCTTCAACATACTTTTGTTGTTTTGAGGTTTGTGCTTTTGCATTAGAATTTTATTGTCAAGCATTAAGTGCGAGGGTGTTTGTCTTTGCTTAGGAAAATAGGCTATGTTAATTTTTTCAATGGGACTGAACCTAAGCTCTCTTGGTATGTCATGCATGTTCTTACATGATGCAATAATGCATTTTATTTACCTGGAAGTTGTTGTCTTTGAAAATACACGTATATGGTGTCAGTTGGCCTATACATCCTCTCCTTTCAGAATGTCACCAAATAGCTTGACCATCTAAATAGATGTAAGGGTTGTCCTCTTATAAAGGAATATTCCAATTTGGTGTTTTTTTTTTTTTTTTGATTTAGGTGCATATTGAGTGTGATAATGGATCATTACATTTGATGTGTTTTGGTTTGTTAATGTGGTCTATTTAACAAGTCCAAATAAATCATTTATGTTTCTTTACCAAGTAAAATTTTAACACAGTACATACACAAGGGATTTGTGTACAATGGCCTATTTGATTTTGGTATTTTGGATGTGCTTTACAATTACATGTCTAACCAAACATCTTATTTTGCTACACACATGGCAAATTCCAGCACATTTTGAACATAACAACACTTTTAAAAAATATTTCCACTGGATGTTTCCCTTTTTATTTGCTGTTTTGTCACTTCTTTGTCCCTGTCTGTAATACAGAGAGGAGTCATGCTGGTCTCCATGAAACTATGTTTAACATATGGTCGACACTGAATGATGTGCATTGCGTGTCTTTGTTATTTAACCTCGATTTTTTTAGTTTTAGTTAATAGCACAATTTTACATTGCATTTTTATACAGTCAGTCTTTGTGCTCATTATCTTTAAATTGAATTGAGATGGATGTTTCACTTTTTCAGTAAATACTCAAGAACAGCATTGAGTATATTTTGCAGTATTATGTTGTATATATAGGAGTATTTGTTTCACAGACAGCTTATGAAAAGCAAGGTGCAGAAAATATTCAATGCTCAAACAACAGTGAAGCCTCTTCAGAGAAGGAGATCATATCGACAAGGGATGAGGCAATCACAGCAGTTGCTTGGTCATCTATAATTGTAAATATAACTAGAACAAAATCTTCATAACAGTGTCCTTATGAAAATTGCATAATGACCAAAGAACAGAAACTTATGCCTTGATATAGGCAGCGAAATTTGCCATTTGTTTTGGATTGAAGTGCTATAATTGATTGAAACTCTTGGTGTCACTGTGCACCAACAAAGGCAGAAAGTGTCCGTTGATTCATCCATTCTTTTCCACCATATCAAAGCGTCCTTGTGGTGCGGTGTGTATGTCGGTGAAGGATACAAAGGGCCTACTTTGTGTTGATATTCGGATCATTAATTACGAGGAATACATTAGTCTTTGATCACGTTGACAGAGTTTGCCAGAGAGGGATGAAGGCCTGGTCGATCATGGAGAAAACAGTGTACAGAGGATTTTCTATGAATCGCTATTGTGTTGTTTTCCTTTTCATCAGCCTGCATTCCGCGAATGGAGACGTGAGCTACTCTGTTGCAGAGGAGATGAAACGTGGGTCTGTGATTGGAAATATAGCAAAAGATCTCGGCCTCGGGACTGCTACGCTTTCCTCGCGTAAGGCTCGCATTGACACGGACCAGAATGACAAGCGGTATTGTGATATTAATCTGAGCACCGGAGATTTGATTGTTAATGACAGGATCGATAGAGAAGGTCTTTGTGGTAAGAAGGCCACTTGCGTTTTAAAAGAGGAGCTTGTTTTGGAAAACCCCTTAGAGCTTCATCGTGTCAGCATTCGCGTGCAAGATACAAACGACAACGCCCCGCAGTTTAGTGAGGACTTGATTTCCTTTGAAATAACCGAATCAGCAGACAAAGGAGCTAGATTCTTACTAACTGAAGCCCGTGATGCAGATATCGGTACTAATGCGGTACAGCGCTACAATTTACAAAAGAATGAGCATTTTACTATTAATGTAGATACCGATGGTGGTGGACGGAAACACTCTGAATTGGTTTTGGTGAAAGAATTAGACCGGGAACAGGAGCAAGAACTAAAATTAGTGCTAACAGCTCTAGATGGTGGTTCTCCTCAGAGATCAGGTACTGCCATCATTCACGTCACTGTGCTGGATGCTAATGATAACGCCCCATTGTTTAGCCAGACTGTTTATAAAGCCACTCTGCCTGAAAACACACCTTTAGATACAATAGTTATTGCAGTGAGCGCTACCGATGCTGACGCAGGGCCCAATGGTGATATCACGTACAATTTTGATCATGTATCTGATGATCATGTCTCATTGTTTTCACTTGATCACAAGACAGGAGAGATAAAAGTCATTGGGTCTGTCGATTATGAGACTGAGACCAGCATTGAACTGCGAATAAGAGCAAAAGATGGACCAGGTCTTACTTCATATTGTACAGTAATTATAGATATAACAGATGTCAATGACAACCCACCTGCTATCAGTTTAAAATCACTGTCCAACCCCATACCTGAGAACGTGTCACCTGGTACAGAGGTGGGCATCATTAACGTGCAGGACAGAGACTCTGAGAATAACAGACAGGTCCGCTGCTCCATTCAGCAGAATGTCCCTTTTAAATTGGTTCCTTCTATTAAAAACTATTATTCTCTGGTGACCACAGGACAACTGGACCGTGAACTAGTGTCTGATTACAACATTACAATCACTGCCACTGACGAGGGCTCTCCACCTCTGTCCTCCTCTAAAACTGTTGAGTTATCTGTAGCTGACATCAACGACAACCCACCTGTGTTCGAGGAACAGTCGTACAGCGCATATGTGACTGAAAATAACGAACCTGGCTCCACTTTATGTTCCGTTACTGCTCGAGACCCCGACTGGAGACAAAACGGTACCGTGATTTATTCTCTGTTAGCTGGTGAGGTGAACGGTTCCCCGGTGTCCTCCTGTCTGTCTGTTAACGGAGACACGGGGGTGATCCACGCTGTGAGGTCGTTTGATTATGAACAGTTCAGGAGCTTTAAAGTCCACGTGATGGCCAGAGACAACGGTTCTCCTCCGCTCAGCAGCAACGTGACCGTCAGTGTCTTCATATCAGATGTGAACGACAACTCTCCTCAGATACTGTACCCCGCCCCGGAGGGCAACTCCTTCATGACCGAGCTGGTCCCCAAAGCTGCACACGGAGGCTCTCTGGTGTCCAAAGTGATAGCGGTGGACGCAGACTCCGGACAGAACGCCTGGCTGTCCTATCATATAGTGAAATCCACTGATCCGGGACTTTTCATTATTGGTCTCCACAGCGGAGAGATCAGGACACAGCGGGACATTTCTGAATCCGACAGCATGAAACAGAACCTTATTGTGGCAGTGGAAGATAACGGACAGCCATCTCTCTCTGCCACCTGTTCCATGTATTTACTTATTTCTGATAACTTGGCTGAGGTGCCGGAACTGAAGGATATTTCTTATGATGAGAAGAACTCCAAACTGACATCTTACCTGATTATCGCTCTTGTGTCTGTGTCCACCTTTTTTCTGACTTTCATCATCGTCATTTTGGGTGTGAGGTTTTGTCGCAGGAGAAAGCCCAGACTGTTGTTTGACGGAGCAGTCGCCATCCCCAGCGCTTATCTGCCTCCTAATTACGCAGATGTTGACGGCACAGGAACTTTACGCAGCACTTACAACTATGACGCGTACCTGACAACAGGTTCTAGAACCAGTGACTTTAAGTTTGTGACATCTTACAATGACAACACACTTCCTGCTGACCAGACTCTGAAGAAAAGTCCTTCAGACTTTGCTGAAGCGTTTGGAGATTGTGATACTTCTCCTGAGGTAGGGTCAGTGGTCACTATTTTGACATATTTCTATTCGCACTTTTAATGACTCCTTCAATAACATGCGTTTTTTCTATTTGCTTTTCGTGTCTCCTTTTCTTCAGAAACATCCATTTTAACAATGTAACACACGTTTGCCTTGTAGTTACTTTCTATAAATACACGTCACATTAAAAATGGTAACTAGAACCTTCTAGATGAAGTCATTATTTTAATTTTTATCCTAAATGCATACAGTGATCTTGATAATGTATCATGGAGCATGACAAATATTAATGTTGTAGTTGTCTTTTTAGTTCACTTTTGGGGGTATTTTTTGATTGTATTATGTAGATATTTCAATATTTGTCATCAATCGAGTGACAGTTGATCTAGACTTCGTATACTTTTCGTTAAAACGGTATCACACGCCATCCGTTCGTTCACACGCCATCCGTTCGTTTGTATGTCTTTCTGAGTCTAAGAGCAGAGTTGCAGCTTTAGCTCTGTGCCTCTGTCCTTGGTGCTGAACTTAGCGCTACTTGTGATGTATTTTCTGGAGTAATTCACATGTCATGTCTTCTATTTTTACATGTCAAACTTTTTAGATCATGCTTTAGTTCACCAGTGTGTTTTCTTGACACACCTAAGTGCCATTTACGCTTAAAGTTTATGCTGTATATTACGGCAGTACTTTTCTTTGACGGAAAACAAAGACATTTGTACTGACATGGATGAAAATTGTTTGTAGTCAGCGAGTAGTATTCCTTGTTTGTAACTGCATGTTACCAACGATTTACTTTTATTTACTGCTATTGACGTATACCTTCATGCAGGGAGTTTATTAACACCCTTTTGTCCGCAATGTCACACCACAGGCGAATTAAAAATCTGATTTTCCTGAAGCAGTGCAAAATGAAATGAATGCTGTCATTCCAGTCTATTTGTGATGTTTGTATGCAATATGCATCTTTAGTTAAAGTGTGTTATTTAATTCAGGTGGTATCTGTGTTAAGCTGTTGGCAGACATTTGAATGTTACACGAAAAACATATTGTAGCTTTCTATTACTTTGAGAGTGCAAGAGATTTAGTTCTAAGCGATTTTGAAACATTTAGCATGTAACGCGAAACGACGTGATCTGTGGTCAAACATTGCTTAACAATTGGGAAATGTTGTTTTACCGGTACCATTGTCAAAAGCTTTAGGTGCATTTCTTATTTTGGAGGCACTCTTGTTTGTAGTTCCTAATAACGGTGAGATCAACCATCCCACAAGCCGAATTAATGATATGGTGCCTCTTTGCACTTTACAGTATCTCATTACAATAAGTTTATTTTCAAATATTGTGGCCAAATTATCTCGAAATGTGTTGACAATATTTGCATGACTTATAGAAAACTGCTATAATACAGTTATACTCACGGTGTCAGTATAGACCAGCTATGAAGTCGAATGTTCAGCCTGCTTTGCACACCACCCACAATTGGGATCGACCAGCCCTGTCTTCCTACAGCCTTCAACAAAGACGAAAAATGCACTGAAGGCAAACACACTGACCGAATAACCTTTTTTTAATGCTTGAAACTACCCTGTTTTAATTTGTGTAGAGCTGTTGTAGGATGATGGCTAGACAGCGGATTCTTCAAAGCTGTGGCTTTGTCTTTTTCTTTGTTGTGGTACACTACGCTCACGGAGACCTGAGCTATTCTGTAGAGGAGGAACTGAAGCGCGGATCTGTTATAGGAAATATCGCCAAGGATCTGGGACTGGAGGCGGGAAGACTGTCTGCTCGCAAAGCTCGTGTTGACATGGAGGGAAGCGACAGCCAGTATTGCGGGATTAACCTACGAAACGGGGATTTATTGGTTGCGGACAGAATAGACAGAGAGGAGCATTGTGGAGAAAAGCCTTCGTGTGTTCTCAAATTCGACTTGCTATTAGAGAATCCCTTGGAGTTACACCGGCTGTCCCTGCAGGTGCAGGACGTGAACGACAATGCACCAATTTTCCCGAAGGATATTATAAAGCTGGAAATTAGAGAGTCAGCTATCAAAGGAGCTAGGTATCGCATTAATGCAGCCCACGATGCAGACATAGGCAAGAACTCAGTCGAAAGCTACATTTTGCAACAAAACCCTCACTTTGTATTTAGTATTCAGACGACAAGTGCTGGCAGTAAATATGGTGAGTTGGTTTTAGACAAGGAGTTAGACCGAGAGGAGCAGCAGGAAATGAAATTATTGCTCACGGCTGTAGATGGTGGTTCTCCTCAGAGATCCGGGACTGTAGTCATACACGTCATTGTTCTTGATGCTAATGATAACGCCCCAGTATTTACCGAGGCCGTATATACAGCTGCATTACAGGAAAACTCACCCTCTAAAACCAAAGTTATCATTGTAAGTGCTACAGATGCAGACGAAGGAGTCAATGGAGAAGTTACCTATGAATTTAGCAGACTCTCTGATAAATCACGAAAGCTTTTTTCACTGGATGAGAAAACAGGAGAAATCAGTGTGACAGGTGACATAGACTATGAAGAGGGATCCAAATATGAAGTGTTTGTTGAGGCCAAAGATGGCTATGGGCTCTCTTCAGAAGCAAAAGTGATAATTGACGTCACTGATGTGAATGACAATGCCCCTGTTATATATTTAAAATCATTGTCTAACCCCATACCCGAGAACGTGTCACCTGGTACAGAGGTGGGCATCATTAACGTGCAGGACAGAGACTCTGAGAATAACAGACAGGTCCGCTGCTCCATTCAGCAGAATGTCCCTTTTAAGTTGGTTCCTTCTATTAAAAATTATTTTTCTCTGGTGACCACAGGACAACTGGACCGTGAACTAGTGTCTGATTACAACATTACAATCACTGCCACTGACGAGGGCTCTCCACCTCTGTCATCCTCTAAAACTGTTGAGTTATCTGTATCTGACATCAACGACAACCCACCTGTGTTTGAGGAACAGTCGTACAGCGCATATGTGACTGAAAATAACAAACCTGGCTCCACTTTATGTTCCGTTACTGCTCGAGACCCCGACTGGAGACAAAACGGTACAGTGATTTATTCTCTGTTAGCTGGTGAGGTGAACGGTGCCCCGGTGTCCTCCTATCTGTCTGTTAACGGAGACACGGGGGTGATCCACGCTGTGAGGTCGTTTGATTATGAACAGTTCAGGAGCTTTAAAGTCCACGTGATGGCCAGAGACAACGGTTCTCCTCCGCTCAGCAGCAACGTGACCGTCAGTGTCTTCATATCAGATGTGAACGACAACTCTCCTCAGATACTGTACCCCGCCCCGGAGGGCAACTCCTTCATGACCGAGCTGGTCCCCAAAGCTGCACACGGAGGCTCTCTGGTGTCCAAAGTGATAGCGGTGGACGCGGACTCCGGACAGAACGCCTGGCTGTCCTATCATATAGTGAAATCCACTGATCCGGGACTTTTCACTATTGGTCTCCACAGCGGAGAGATCAGGACACAGCGGGACATTTCTGAATCTGACAGCATGAAACAGAACCTTATTGTGGCAGTGAAAGATAACGGACAGCCCTCTCTCTCTGCCACCTGTTCCATGTATTTACTTATTTCTGATAACTTGGCTGAGGTGCCAGAACTGAAGGATATTTCTTATGATGAGAAGAACTCCAAACTGACATCTTACCTGATTATCGCTCTGGTGTCTGTGTCCACCTTTTTTCTGACTTTCATCATCGTCATTTTGGGTGTGCGGTTTTGTCGCAGGAGAAAGCCCAGACTGTTGTTTGACGGAGCAGTCGCCATCCCCAGCGCTTATCTCCCTCCTAATTACGCAGATGTTGACGGCACAGGAACTTTACGCAGCACTTACAACTATGACGCGTACCTGACAACAGGTTCTAGAACCAGTGACTTTAAGTTTGTGACTTCATACAATGACAACACACTTCCTGCTGACCAGACTCTGAAGAAAAGTCCATCAGACTTTGCTGAAGCGTTTGGCGATTGTGATGCTTCTCCTGAGGTAGGGAAACTTTATATATCAGTAAACTCAATTTCACTCGTTCTGAAAAAGATATAATCAGTTATCCAGTTTTTCTGAAAAATATATTTTGGTATTTTGCTTTCCCTTGTTGAGGTGTTGCTGTTCTTTTATGTGGTGATGATTTCAGACACTTTTAAAGGTTCTTAAGGTCGTTTTGAGTTCATGATTTTCCTAAAGATTTCAGACTTCTTATTTGTGCTAAACTCACGTAAAAAATAAAAAGGCATGAAACGTAAAAAAAATTCACATTTGTTTTTTCTAATGAAGCCTCAAGTATTTAAGTTTTTTCAATGAGGTCTTCATTAAGTCCATCTGTTTTTCTTCAGTGACATGGATGCTTTGTTGTTGCACTAGTGAGGAAAACTTTTCAAACTATGCTTCATGTCTCTGTCCTTGGTGCTGAATTGCTTATCATGGTCTTACACAGTTTTTGAGATAAGTTGCCCTTGTGTTTCGATCTGTGTTCGCTTATCTGCTCTGCTGATTTAAAAAATTGTTATCTATTATACTTTTTGAAAAATTTTCAATTATACTGCTTTTTCCACAATATGATTTTTTGGCTGTGAGGTTTTCATATGAATATGTTCTCTATCTAAGCTGGTGTCATTGTAAAATTCCCTTCTGGATCCATTTTCATCAGAATTTTGGTAGACCCAGTATTAGAGCAGCATGAAGAAAGTGAAAATGAAGCCTGTGTGTTTTTCCTGTTTTGTTTGTGGGGCCTCCTTTTCCTAAGCTGGCATCTATCTGTAAACGTAATGACATGCTTTCATGAAAAATGTGTCCTCCCTTAAATTTATTTCCCCTGCTGTAGTGTTTTTCAATTAATATTAATTTTTACTTTTATAAACAGTTTGCATTACAGAGTAATGATCAATAAAAGCAATACATGAGTCAAATCATGACACAGCAGCTTTCTAAAATATCTATGTATTTTTTCCTGGGCGTTTGGTAGCTTTGTTCTATCTGATATATATCCACTGTTATAACTTAACAAAATAAATTTCACCTCTGCACTCCTGATATTTGCAATAACTGATTATATCTATCAGCTTTTTTTTTAACATTTGCTGAACTCCAGAGTAAAATAAAGTGTTGTAGAGCAACAGCTTTCACCATGTTTTTAAAAAATTGAGTCTTACATTACTTATATTTCAGTGTTTGATAATGTTTTTGTTACTCATCACAAGAGATTCAAGCATACATAGAGATATATATCTGATCCCTCTTGCAACTTTTCATGAGCTTTGCAGGAATATTGTTCTGTGTTATATGCATTTACTTTACGTTTTAAACAGTTTATGGTATGTTTTACAGCACACGATTTCAGTTCATAATCTACTATTGTCATTAGATGGTCGTGCAGGTTGAGCCTCACAGTTTGAAATACAGTAATATATTTCCACATGCGCAACAACTGCACAACTACCAAGTGTAAAGTGTTTTCTCAGAGGATATGGGCAAACAAATGTAAATCTGCAGACAATTGAAATCTTCCTCTGTTGTACTTAATCCCATATTACACCAGTATAATGGGAATTAGAAGAAAGTGCACAAAGAGGAAAAATATATGACCAACCTGTCATCAAGGAAGGATAATTGACTTTTGAATATTAGTTCTCATTGAGTTTTAAGATATAATGGAAGACTAACTTCAAAGACAAAGATATCTGAAAGGACAATGGTCCTGGCTTTGTCTTCAGGCATATTATACTGTCTGTGCCTTTTTCAAATTGTTTTTTGGAAGTACAGGCTCTTCCCGATGCACAGTCACAGCAATTTCATGATTGTTTTGCTTTTTTCCATNTACAAAAGTCAACGTTGAGCAATGCAGGGGAGAGGAGAACAGAAGAGGTACTCCCCCTCTTCTGGCCCCTGGCCTTCACTCCTGTAGTATCCTTCATAGCTTTTCCATCCTGTACTCATCTCTCAGTTAAGATACCACAGTCTTCAGGCATATTATAGTGTCTGTGCCTTTTTCAAATTGTTGTCTGGAAGTACAGGCTCTTCCTGATGCACAGTCACAGCAATTTCATGATTGTTTTGCTTTTTTTCCATTTAAAATGGGCCTTTTAGCAAAGCAATGTTGTTTATGTTGTTCTTGTTGTTTTGGCAAATAACTGTCACTGAAGAGGTCCATATTGTAAATATGCACATGGAAAAATATACGTACATCACCCTGTTATACCTCAGAAATACTCATGGTGTCAGTGTGTACTAGTGAACAAGAAGTCACGGCCATTCTCCACCCTTCAGTGGTCAACGGAATTAAAACGCTGATTCTCTGCTATTGTGGCCGCAGTTCACATAACACGCTCGTGGTAGTGACTGTCATTGTGACGTTTTGTGTTATTGGAAGAATTCACAGGATGCATCGTGCACATATTTGTGACTCTGTTTGTTGAGTCAATTTGATATATAAGTGTGTTCTGGGATAACAATGGAATACAGCAGATTTGAGAATTTCCACTACGGCCGTTGGCTTGTTACATTGTTTTCCTGTGCCTACCTTGCCCCGGTCTATGGAGACGTGAGCTTACTCTGTTCACGGAAGAAAGTTAACCGTGGATCTGTAAATCGGAAATGTTTGCAAAAGGATCACTGGGACTTATTTGGTCAGACCTGTCCGCTCGGCACGAGCCCGAATTGATACATAGGACAAACAGTGTTAATGTACTGCGGTGTAAATCTGAATACTTGGGGACTTGCTGTTCAAGAAAGGATTGATAGAGAAGGGCTTTGTGGCAAAAGGCATCGGTGTTTCTAAAACAGGAACTGGTTCTGGAAACCATTGAACTGCACGCGTATAGTATCCGTGTTCAGGATATCATGTAATTCACCACAGTTTAAGGAGGATGCACTTAAGATTGAAATTCCAAGAATCGCAGCAAGGGCTTCGCGTTGCTGCTAGATGAAGCACACGATGGAGATATCGAGAAAGATGGCTGTTCAGGGGCTAACGTCCTTCAAGAGAACGAACATTTCAAACTGAAACCGTTAAGTCAAAAGGCAGTGGAAGAAAAATATGGGAACTTAGTCTTAGACAAAGAATTAGACAGAGAGGTCAAAACGAGATTTATGCTGTTGCTTTAGGCGCATTGATGGTGGCTTCATACTCAGAGATGAGGCCGACTGTGGTCATCACACGTCTACTTGTCCTGTGATGCTAATGGATAATGTACCAGTGTTTAAGCCCAAACCGTCTATAAGCCAGTCTGCTGAAAACTCGCTCTAGATACATGGTGGATCACAGTTGAAGTGCAACTGATCAGACGAAGGGAGTGACGGTGAAGTTAACTTACGATTTGATTCATGTTTCAGATGGAACCATGTTTTCTCTTTAAGACTCTAAAACCGGAGACGTTCGAGTGGCTGGAGCCATTGAATTAATGAAAAAAATGGTCTTATGTAAATGCAGATCAGCGCCAACAGATGGTCTGGGATCGGCGTCATATGCAACTCTAATAATGAAGTTACTGATATGAATGATATGTCCCAGTTATATATTGAAAATCACTTGTCCAACCCATACCGAGAACGTGTCACCTGGTACAGAGGTGGGCATCATTAACGTGCAGGACGAGACTCTGAGAATAACAGACAGGTCCGCTGCTCCATTCAGCAGAATGTCCTTTTAAGTTGGTTCCTTCTATTAAAACTATTATTCTCTGGTGACCACAGGACACTGGACCGTGAACTAGTGTCTGATTACAACATTACACATCACTGGCCACTGACGAGGGCTCTCCCCTCTGTCCTCCTCTAAAACTGTTTGAGTTATCTGTAGCTGACATCAACGACAACCCACTGTGTTTGAGGAACAGTCGTACAGGCATAATGTGACTGAAAATAACAAACCTGGCTCCACTTTATGTTCCGTTACTGCTCGAGACCCGACTGGAACAAAACGGTACCGTGATTTATTCTCTGTTAGCTGGTGAGGTGAAAACGGGTGCCCCGGTGTCCTCTTATCTGTTCTGTTAACGGAGACACGGGGTGATCCACGCTGTGAGGGATCGTTTGATTATGAACAGTTCAGGAGCTTTTAAGTCCACGGTGATGGCCAGAGACAACGGTTCTCCTCCGCTCAGCAGCAACGTGAA
>NW_019176447.1:27473-32432 GCF_002260705.1 Seriola dumerili | reverse complement strand
TAATGGGAATTAGAAGAAAGTGCACAAAGAGGAAAAATATATGACCAACCTGTCATCAAGGAAGGATAATTGACTTTTGAATATCAGTTCTCATTGAGTTTTAAGATATAATGGAAGACTAACTTCAAAGACAAAGATATCTGAAAGGACAATGGTCCTGGCTTTGTCTTCAGGCATATTATAATTTCCATGCTTTTTCAAATTGTTGTTTGGAAGTACAGGCTCTTCCCGATGCACAGTCACAGCAATTTCATGATTGTTTTGCTTTTTTCCATTTAAAATGGGCCTTTTAGCAGAGTAAAGTTGTTTATGTTGTTCTTGTTGTTTTGGCAAATAACTGTCACTGAAGAGGTCCATATTGTAAATATGCACATGGAAAAACATACGTCACCCTGTTATACCTAAGAAATACTCATGGTGTCAGTGTGTACTAGTGAACAAGAAGTCACGGCCATTCTCCACCCTTCAGTGTCAACGAATTTAAAACCTGATTCTGCTATTGTGCCGCAGTTCACATAACACGTTTCGTGTATGACTGCATTGTGACGTTTTGTGTTTATTGGAAGAATTCACGGATGCATCGTTGACATATTTTGACCTGTTTGTTGATCATTTTGATATATAAGTGGTGTTTCTGGGAGTAACAATGGAATACAGCAGATTTGAGATTCACTACGGCCTTGCTTTCATTTTTCTTGCCCTCCTCCCCGTCTATGGAGACGTGAGTTACTCTGTTCCGGAAGAAATGAACCGTGGATCTGTAATCGGAAATATTGCAAAGGATCTGGGACTTGATTTGGGCAGACTGTCCGCTCGCAAAGCCCGAATTGATACAGAGGACAACAATGTTAAGTACTGCAGTGTAAATCTGAATACTGGGGACTTGATTGTTCAAGAAAGGATTGATAGAGAAGGGCTTTGTGCGAAAAAGGCATCGTGTGTTCTAAAACAGGAACTCGTTATGGAAAATCCATTAGAACTGCACCGTATTAGTATCCGTGTTCAGGATATTAATGATAATTCACCACAGTTTAAGGAGGATTCACTTAAGATTGAAATTCAAGAATCGGCAGTCAAGGGCTCGCGCTTTCTGCTAGATGAAGCACACGATGGAGATATCGGAGAAAATGCTGTTCAGGGCTACTCACTTCAAGAGAACGAACATTTCAAACTGAACGTTAAGTCAAAAGGCAGTGGAAGAAAATATGGGGAACTAGTCTTAGACAAAGAATTAGACAGAGAGGACAAAAACGAGATTATGCTGTTGCTTAGCGCATTTGATGGTGGCTCTCCTCAGAGATCAGGCACTGTGGTCATACACGTCACTGTCCTGGATGCTAATGATAATGTACCAGTGTTTAGCCAAACCGTCTATAAAGCCAGTCTGCCTGAAAACTCTCCTCTAGATACACTGGTGATCACAGTGAGTGCAACTGATGCAGACGAGGGAGTGAACGGTGAAGTTACTTACGGATTTGATCATGTTTCAGATGAACACCATGTTTTCTCTTTAAACTCTAAAACCGGAGACGTTAGAGTGGCTGGAGCCATTGATTATGAAAAAGAATGGTCTTATGAAATGCAGATCAGCGCCAAAGATGGTCTGGGATCGGCGTCATATGCAACTCTAATAATTGAAGTTACTGATATGAATGATAATGCCCCAGTTATATATCTGAAATCACTGTCCAACCCCATACCTGAGAACGTGTCACCTGGTACAGAGGTGGGCATCATTAACGTGCAGGACAGAGACTCAGAGAATAACAGACAGGTCCGCTGCTCCATTCAGCAGAATGTCCCTTTTAAGTTGGTTCCTTCTATTAAAAACTATTATTCTCTGGTGACCACAGGACAACTGGACCGTGAACTAGTGTCTGATTACAACATTACAATCACTGCCACTGACGAGGGCTCTCCACCTCTGTCCTCCTCTAAAACTGTTGAGTTATCTGTAGCTGACATCAACGACAACCCACCTGTGTTTGAGGAACAGTCGTACAGCGCATATGTGACTGAAAATAACAAACCTGGCTCCACTTTATGTTCCGTTACTGCTCGAGACCCCGACTGGAGACAAAACGGTACAGTGATTTATTCTCTGTTAGCTGGTGAGGTGAACGGTGCCCCGGTGTCCTCCTATCTGTCTGTTAACGGAGACACGGGGGTGATCCACGCTGTGAGGTCGTTTGATTATGAACAGTTCAGGAGCTTTAAAGTCCACGTGATGGCCAGAGACAACGGTTCTCCTCCGCTCAGCAGCAACGTGACCGTGAGTGTCTTCATATCAGATGTGAACGACAACTCTCCTCAGATACTGTACCCCGCCCCGGAGGGCAACTCCTTCATGACCGAGCTGGTCCCCAAAGCTGCACACGGAGGCTCTCTGGTGTCCAAAGTGATAGCGGTGGACGCGGACTCCGGACAGAACGCCTGGCTGTCCTATCATATAGTGAAATCCACTGATCCGGGACTTTTCACTATTGGTCTCCACAGCGGAGAGATCAGGACACAGCGGGACATTTCTGAATCTGACAGCATGAAACAGAACCTTATTGTGGCAGTGAAAGATAACGGACAGCCCTCTCTCTCTGCCACCTGTTCCATGTATTTACTTATTTCTGATAACTTGGCTGAGGTGCCAGAACTGAAGGATATTTCTTATGATGAGAAGAATTCCAAACTGACCTCTTACCTGATCATCGCTCTGGTGTGTGTGTCCACCTTTTTTCTGACTTTCATCATCATCATCCTGGGTGTGAGGTTTTGTCGCAGGAGAAAGCCCAGACTGTTGTTTGACGGAGCAGTCGCCATCCCCAGCGCTTATCTCCCTCCTAATTACGCAGATGTTGACGGCACAGGAACTTTACGCAGCACTTACAATTATGACGCGTACCTGACAACAGGTTCTAGAACCAGTGACTTTAAGTTCGTGACATCTTACAATGACAACACACTTCCTGCTGACCAGACTCTGAAGAAAAGTCCAACAGACTTTACTGATGCATTCGGAGGTTGTGATGTTTCTCCCGAGGTAGGGAAACTTTACATATCAGTAAACTCAATTTCACTTGTTCTGAAAAAGATATTTTGGTATTTTGCTTTTCCTTGTTGTGGTGGTACCATTCTTGTTTGTGGTGATGATTTGAAGCACTTTTAATGGTTCTCGAGGTCGTTTTGAAGTCATGATTTTCCTAAAGACTTCTAATTTCGTCCTCGAGTTAATCTCACGTTAAAAGCAACAATGCATCAAACGTCCACATCTTTACATTTGTTTTGACGGATCAAACTTCAAGTTTTTAAGTACTTTCATTGAAGTCTGCATCAAGTCCAATCATTTTTCTTTGATGACATAGATGCTATGCTCTTGCTCTAGTGAGGAAAACTCTTCTTGCTTTTTTCCTCTGTCCTAGGTGCTGAATTTCTTTCCATATTCTTATGCAGTTTTAGAGATAAATTGCCCTTGTGTTTCATGGTGTTTTCGTTTCTCCCCTCTGCAGATTTAAAAAAAAAATGTTACCTATGATACTGCTTTTACTGCAATAGGATTTTCTGGTAGTGAGGTTTTCATATCAATTTGTTCTTAATCTAAGCTGGTGTCATTTTAAGAGCGTCTTCTGGATCCATGGTCATTAGAATTTTAGTAGGCGCATTATTAGATCAGTATGAAATTAATGAAAATGGAGCCTTTGAGTTTTCCTGTTTTGTTAGTGGAGCCTCCTTTTCCCAAGCTGTCCCTCTAAATGTAAACGTTGTGATACGCTTTCATGAAAAATGTGTCCCCCCTCAAATTTACATGTTCTGCTCATTTATTTTATTAATATTCATTTTTTTCAGATGTAAATAGTACTTTTATAAACACATCGCAGTATAGATTAATGATCAATAAAAGCAAGACACTTCAATCAGATTTTGACATAGGAACTTGCCAAAACAGTATTTTTATCCTGGGTCAGTGGTAACATTTTTCTATCTGATAAATTTCGACTGTTGTAAAATAAACAAATTTAATTTTACCTCTGCACTCTTGATCTTTGCAACATCTGCTTATACCTGTCATATTTGTCAATCTTCAGAGTAACATAATGTGTTATAGAGCAACAGTTTTCACTATGTTTTAAAATGTATTCGAAAAATTTGAGTTTAAAGTTTTTGTTGCTCATCACAAGAGATTCAAGCATACATAGAAATGTATATCTGATCTCTCCTCCATCTTGTCATGAGCTTTGCAGGAATATCGATCTGTCTTAAAGTGCATTAACTTAACGTTTAAAACAGGCTATGATATATTTGAAAGCATACAAGAGTTCAGTTTATAATCTTGTAACCTGATCAGGTCTTGGCTAAAACTCGAGCTAAACTAAACACAAACCCGACAACGCCACCCTGGGAGTTCCACCCAGGGAATACACAGTATTATTGAACTCTACTCTGACCACACAAGTAAGTTTCACAAAAAAATTTAACAGAGACTTAGTTTTGAGATAGAAAGAGTTTTCTTTTACATTTAATTTCCTTCAGCGATGCAATGTTTAACACAATATAGTGACAATAAAATAACATCAAACTGAAGATTGGTCAATATATAGACTTCAGTGATTTTAGAATAGTTAAAAACTGAACTGAGGAAAGAACTATAAAAAAAATCAATAGGGAGGTGGAGAGCTGGACTAAAACGGAAACATACAAAAGGGGTTGCACTACTAGGTTGGCGTTAAACTACTACACAACAAACAAATCACCATAAAATATAAAAGCACACAAGCAAATAAACAAATAAAATCACAAGGCCACCCTTTAAAGGTTAGCGCTAAACCACTTCTGTATGAATCAAATTATTTTAAAACAATCACGAAATATATAAAATAAGCCCCACCACTAGACCAAAATATAAACAAATTACAGATATATGAAAAACATAAATAGACTAAAATCACTGAAGAAAACCCAGTACTTAAA
>NW_019176447.1:0-22482 GCF_002260705.1 Seriola dumerili | reverse complement strand
GCACAAAGTCGTAAACCAAGTGATACATTTCCTACTATAATTTCTAAGAATGTCTTTTATTGTTCTATTATTGTTATTATTATTATTATTATTATCATTATTATTCATTTTTATTATTGTTATTTCTAGGCACATAATCATTTGTGCAGTGTGTTATTTCTTCATCCCACTCATGGTGTCGCTATTCGCTAATCTAAATGAACATTTCCACCCCACCCTCTGGCTTTGCTAACACATAAAAGGCTACATTTTTGTTTGTGTAGATTCATCCACAGTAACGGTGGCGCGCTGTCGATTTTCGCTTTTGGCGAACGCGTACAATCCTAGAATTCAGTTTGAAATCTCAACGATACCGTTTTTCTTAGTACCAGACTCATTGTCATGATGGTGCGCCAAATGAGCTGCTTCGTTTTCTTTCTATTGTGGCAAGCAGCGAATGGGGACGTGAGTTATTCCTTTCAGGAGGAAATGAAGCGCGGATCTCACATTGGGAATATAGCGAAGGATCTTAACCTGGACTCGAGTAAACTGTCTTCTAGAAACGCCCGTGTTGATGCCGCAGGGAATCGTAAACGATGTTGTGACATCAATCTCAATACTGGGGATTTGATTGTTGCCGACAGGATTGACCGAGAGGAGCTCTGTGGAGAAAAGCTGTCGTGTGTAATAAAACGCGATCTCGTTCTGGAAAATCCCCTGGAGCTGCATCCGTTCAGTCTACACATTCAAGATATTAATGATAACTCACCACAGTTCAACGGAGAACTGATCAATATAGAAATTCAAGAATCCACAGGCAGGGGAGCTCGTTTTGTGATAGAGGAGGCACACGATGCGGATGTAGGCCAAAATTCAGTTCAACACTACAGCCTTAAGAAGAACGAGAATTTCGTTTTGGCTGTTGACGCAAACACAATAGAGCTCGTTCTTGATAAAGAGCTTGATCGTGAAAAACAGGAGGACATTAATTTGCTCCTCACAGCTCTAGATGGTGGCTCCCCTCAGAGATCAGGTACCGTAGTCATACACGTCACTGTGCTGGATGCTAATGATAACGCCCCAGTGTTTAGCCAGGCCGTTTATAAAGCCAGTCTGCCTGAAAACTCTCCTTTAGATACTGTGGTGGTCACAGTGAGCGCGACTGATGCAGACGAGGGAGTCAATGGAGATGTGACATATGACTTTGGACATGTTACTGAAGATGTGAAGAAAGTTTTTAGTATTGACCGTAAAAACGGGATGATTAAAGTTAATGGTGCAATTGACTTTGAAACTGTTACGTCATATGATTTGCGCATTAAAGCAAAGGATGGTTTAGGATTATCGTCATACACAAAGGTAACTGTTGAAGTCACCGATGTCAATGACAACATGCCTGTAATCTATGTGAAAACTCTGGCAAATCCAGTACCGGAGAACGTGTCACCTGGTACAGAGGTGGGGATCATCAATGTGCAGGATGCAGATTCAGACAATAACCAAAAGGTCCGCTGCTCCATTCAACAGAATGCTCCTTTTAAGTTGGTTCCTTCTCTTAAAAACTATTATTCTCTGGTGACCACAGGACAACTGGACCGTGAACTAGTGTCTGATTACAACATTACAATCACTGCCACTGACGAGGGCTCTCCACCTCTGTCCTCCTCTAAAACTGTTGAGTTATCTGTAGCTGACATCAACGACAACCCACCTGTGTTTGAGGAACAGTCGTACAGCGCATATGTGACTGAAAATAACAAACCTGGCTCCACTTTATGTTCCGTTACTGCTCGAGACCCCGACTGGAGACAAAACGGTACAGTGATTTATTCTCTGTTAGCTGGTGAGGTGAACGGTGCCCCGGTGTCCTCCTATCTGTCTGTTAACGGAGACACGGGGGTGATCCACGCTGTGAGGTCGTTTGATTATGAACAGTTCAGGAGCTTTAAAGTCCACGTGATGGCCAGAGACAACGGTTCTCCTCCGCTCAGCAGCAACGTGACCGTCAGTGTCTTCATATTAGATGTGAACGACAACTCTCCTCAGATACTGTATCCGGCCCCGGAGGGCAACTCCTTCATGACCGAGCTGGTCCCCAAAGCTGCACACGGAGGCTCTCTGGTGTCCAAAGTGATAGCGGTGGACGCGGACTCCGGACAGAACGCCTGGCTGTCCTATCATATAGTGAAATCCACTGATCCGGGACTTTTTACTATTGGTCTCCACAGCGGAGAGATCAGGACACAGCGGGACATTTCTGAATCTGACAGCATGAAACAGAACCTTATTGTGGCAGTGAAAGATAACGGACAGCCCTCTCTCTCTGCCACCTGTTCCATGTATTTACTTATTTCTGATAACTTGGCTGAGGTGCCAGAACTGAAGGATATTTCTTATGATGAGAAGAATTCCAAACTGACCTCTTACCTGATCATCGCTCTGGTGTCTGTGTCCACCTTTTTTCTGACTTTCATCATCATCATTCTGGGTGTGAGGTTTTGTCGCAGGAGAAAGCCCAGACTGTTGTTTGACGGAGCAGTCGCCATCCCCAGCGCTTATCTGCCTCCTAATTACGCAGATGTTGACGGCACAGGAACTTTACGCAGCACTTACAATTATGACGCGTACCTGACAACAGGTTCTAGAACCAGTGACTTTAAGTTCGTGACATCTTACAATGACAACACACTTCCTGCTGACCAGACTCTGAAGAAAAGCCCGGCAGACTTTGCTGATGCGTTTGAAGATAGTGATGGTTCCCCAGAGGTAGGGATAGCCGTCACGTGTGCGTTCACCTATTTATATTTGAGCCTTAACGATCCAGCCAAAGCCTTTGAGTAACGTGTACTTGCTTTTATTTTCATTTTTGGAATCATCCATTTGAATAGTGCAAAACACTTGTGATAACGTTTACTCGTATGACTCAGCCTTAATGAACTGTCATTACTTTCATTTAATCCCACATGCATCCATGATATTGACAGTGATGAAAGTGCATCGTGGAGAATGATAACTCGTAGCCTAATGTTTTAAGACTTTCTCAGTTTAACTTTTTTGGTATTTTTCATGAACACACACAAAAGTTCTTTAAATCAGATACTTTAAATTTTATGGTCTTTGGAGAGACAATAGACATTCTTCTGTATATTTTTTTTATCTAAAATCATATTATCTTTTCACTTAACATTGGTGTTTCTGTTCGTGTTTTTCCTACAGCTGCATCGTGTTCTTTGTGTCTCTGTCCTTTGAGTTGAATGGGACAAGTTGGTGCTGTCCTTGGTGCTGAAAGTTGAATTTGCTCTTTTGTTTTATTTTTTGAGTCACTTAACCTTGTCTTTCATTTTTACCATCTTTTGGAGTTTTAGATCATAATTTTACTTTGAAACTAAGTTTCCTGAGCAGACAGTGAGGAAAGATACAGCAGACATAGCTGATGCTTTTGTAGATCCTGATATTTCCAACTTTAATACAAGGAGAAATTGACATGTTCTTTCCTTCTTTCTTTTTTTCTTACTTAACATATATCTAATTAGGTTTTTTTGTTCAGGTTTTCATTGTGCAAGCATGAACCCATATCCCTTAAAGTACTCAGTAAATTGAATCCGACAATTTTTTTAATTGAAACATTGTACAGAACGAAATAATAATAACATGAATCTTAGAACTTACAATGGATACAACTTGTGGTGGAAAGAATGATATCTCACACTTTTGGCAAAATCAGTTGCAGTCACAGGGTTTCACTTACACAAATTATTTGGGAGACCATCTGACAGAAATGTTCAGGGTATAATTTGTATGTTTAATTTTGACACTCTTTGAGATCCACTTAAAACATTAAAACAGCTGTTTATTCCCTTTTCAACCTGGATTATGTTTGGGGTGATGAGGTGGAAGATTCTGTATGCAACTCTGGTGAAGGCTAAGAACTCTGTGAGGGTCAGGGAGCATCAGTGCCAGTGTTACAGGGGCATGTAAAATATGGAAGGTTTTAGGTGCTGTACTATCTCCCTCTTCCTAAGAGGTCAGGGGATTTTCAAAAAATTATGTTTTGTCTAAGGTGCATCCTGCAGTTGGGGAGGACTGTGTTTGTGACATGCTTTAGTCTGTGCATCATTTATTTATTTAATGTAAGTGAATGTTATCATTGCTGTTTGTATTCTCCACTGTCCATGTGACGATATGAGTTTATTTCTTTGAGGAGGTGTATATTCTGAGGCAATGCAGCTAAGCGTGTGAATGTGTTTTGGTTTGGTATGTGAAAGTTTGATGGGTTGGTTTCCTGCTTTTAAAAGGTGTAGCGCACAGTTCTGTATGTAGAGGTAGGCAGACATGCATTGCTGCTTTTCAGGAAGTTTTTTTTTTGATTTTGGCATAAGTTAACACATGGATTTATTACTTTCTTTTTCTATTTTGATAGATTGTCACAACGTATTTTATTTATGTGGTCTTCCAGTGCATAAAAGGTTTAATGTGTCAGAGACATCGTTTACAGTGTCTGCATGATAATATGTTGTGAGGAGACTTTGCTTATTACTACCAGCCAGAGATATTTGGTTTTTATATTCATTTAGAGAATCGCCTTAATTTTTGAAATTTAAGACTGCAACTCACTGTAAAAATTAGCAATTTTTTACACCCACAGTTTGTTTTGACGGTGCACAAAGTCGTAAACCAAGTGATACATTTCCTCTATAATTCTAAGATGTTACTTTTACATTGTTGTTATTATTGTTATTATTATTATTATTATCATTATTATTCATTTTTATTATTGTTATTTCTAGGCATATTATTATTTGTGCAGTCTGTTATTTCTTCATCCCCACTCATGGTGTCGCTATTCGCTAATCTACATGAAACATTTCCACTCCACCCTCTCGCTTGTGGACCAATAAAAGGCTAGATTTTTGTTTGGTGTAGGATTCATCCACAGTAACGGTGGCGTGCTGTCGATTTTCTTTTTGGCGGAACGGTACAATCCTAATTCAGTTTGAAATCTCAACGATACCGTTTTTCTTAGTACCAGACTCATTGTCATGATGGTGCGCCAAATGAGCTGCTTCGTTTTCTTTCTATTGTGGCAAGCAGCGAATGGGGACGTGAGTTATTCCTTTCAGGAGGAAATGAAGCGCGGATCTCACATTGGGAATATAGCGAAGGATCTTAACCTGGACTCGAGTAAACTGTCTTCTAGAAACGCCCGTGTTGATGCCGCAGGGAATCGTAAACGATATTGTGACATCAATCTCAATACTGGGGATTTGATTGTTGCCGACAGGATTGACCGAGAGGAGCTCTGTGGAGAAAAGCTGTCGTGTGTAATAAAACGCGATCTCGTTCTGGAAAATCCCCTGGAGCTGCATCCGTTCAGTCTACACATTCAAGATATTAATGATAACTCACCACAGTTCAACGGAGAACTGATCAATATAGAAATTCAAGAATCCACAGGCAGGGGAGCTCGTTTTGTGATAGAGGAGGCGCACGATGCGGATGTAGGCCAAAATTCAGTTCAACACTACAGCCTTAAGAAGAACGAGAATTTCGTTTTGGCTGTTGACGCAAACACAATAGAGCTCGTTCTTGATAAAGAGCTTGATCGTGAAAAACAGGAGGACATTAATTTGCTCGTCACAGCTCTAGATGGTGGCTCCCCTCAGAGATCAGGTACCGTAGTCATACACGTCACTGTGCTGGATACCAATGATAACGCCCCAGTGTTTAGCCAGGCCGTTTATAAAGCCAGTCTGCCTGAAAACTCTCCTTTAGATACTGTGGTGGTCACAGTGAGCGCGACTGATGCAGACGAAGGAGTCAATGGAGATGTGACATATGACTTTGGACATGTTACTGAAGATGTGAAGAAAGTTTTTAGTATTGACCGTAAAAACGGGATGATTAAAGTTAATGGTGCGATTGACTTTGAAACTGTTACATCATATGATTTGCGCATTAAAGCAAAAGATGGTTTAGGATTATCGTCATACACAAAAGTAACTGTTGAAGTCACCGATGTCAATGACAACATCATCTCCATTGACTCCCTCGTCTGCATCAGTCCGGCTCACTGTGACCACCACATATCTAAAGGAGAGTTTTCAGGCAGACTGCTCTATAAACGGCCTGGCTAAACACTGGCGTTATCATTGGTATCAGCACCAGTGACGTGTATGACATACGGTACCTGATCTCTGAGGGAGCCACCATCTAGAGCTGTGAGAGCCAAAATTAATGTCCTCCTGTTTTCACGATCAAGCCTCCTTTATCAAGAACGAGCTCTATTGTGTTTTCGTCAACAGCCAAACGAAATCTCGTTCTTCTTTAAGCTGTAGTGTTTGACTGAATTTTGGGCCTACATCCGCATCGTGTGCCTCCTCTATCACAATAACGAGCTCCCCGCCTGTGGATTCTTGAATTTCTATATTTGATAAATTCTCGTTAAACTGTGGTGAGTTATCATTAATATCTTGAATGTGTAGACTGAACGGGATGCAGCTCCAGGGATTTTCCAAAACGAGATCGCGTTTTATTAACACACGACAGCTTTTCTCCACAGAGCTCCTCTCGGTCAATCCTGTCGGCAACAATCAAATCTCCCAGTATTGGAGATTGATGTCACAATATCGTTTACGATTCCCTGCGGCATCAACACGGGCGTTTCTAGAAGACAGTTTTACTCGAGTCCAGTTAAGATCCTTCGCTATATCCCAATTGAGATCCGCGCTTTCATTTCCTCCTGAAAGGAATAACTCACGTCCCCCATTCGCTGCTTGCCACAATAGAAAGAAAACGAAGCAGCTCATTTGGCCCGCACCATCATGACAATGAGTCTGGTACTAAGAAAAACGGTATCGTTGAGATTTCAAACTGAATTAGATGTATCCGTTCCGCAAAAAGAAAATCGACCAGCGCGCCACCGTTACTGTGGATGAATCCTACACCAAACAAAAATGTAGCCTTTTATTGGTCTCCACAAGCCAGAGGTGAGTGGAAATGTTTCATGTAGATTAGCGAATAGCGACACCATGAGTTGGGATTAAGTGAAGAAATAACACACTGCACAAATGATAATATGCCTAGAAATAACAATAATAAAAATGAATAATAATGATAATAATAATAATAATAATAACAATAATAACAACAATGTAAAAGTAACATCTTAGAATTATAGAGGAAATGTATCACTTGGTTTACGACTTTGTGCACCGTCATAACAAACTGTGGGTGTAAAAAATTGCTAATTGTTACAGTGAGTTGCAGTCTTAAATTTCAAAAATTAAGGCGATTCTCTAAATGAATATAAAAACCAAATATCTCTGGCTGGTGTTAATAAGCAAAGTCTCCTCACAACATATTATCATGCAGACACTGTAAACTATGTCTCTGACACATTAAACCTCTTATGCACTGGAAGACCACATAAATACAATTCATTGTCACAATCTACCAAAGTAGAAAAAGAAAGTGATAAATCTAGTGTTGATTAATGCCAAAATCGAAAAAAAACTTCCTGAAAAGCAGCAATGCATGTCTGCCTACCTCTACATACAGAACTGTGCGCTACACCTTTTAAAAGCAGGAAACCAACCCATCAAACTATCACATACCAAATCAAAACACATTCACACGCTTAGCTGCATTGCCTCAGAATATACACCTCCTCAGAGAAACAAACTCCTATCGTCACATGGACAGTGGAGAATACAAAAAGCAATGACAACATTCACTTACATTAAATAGATAAATGATGCACAGACTAAAGCATGTCAAAAAACTCAGTCCTCCCCAACTGCAGGATGCACCTTAGACAAAAAATAATTTGTTGAAAATCCCCTGACCTCTTAGGAAGAGGCAGCTAGTACAGCATATAACACCTTCCATATTCTGCGTGCCCATGTAACACTGGCACTGATGCTCTCTGACCATCACAGTGTTCTTAGCCTTCACCAGAGTTGCATACGGAACCTTCCACCTCATCACCCCAAACATAATCCAGGTTTGAAAAGGGAATAAACAGCTGTTTTAATGTTTTAAGTGGATCTCAAAGAGTGTCAAAATTAAACATACAAATTATACCCTGAACATTTCTGTCAGATGGTCTCCCAAATAATTTGTGTAAGTGAAACCCTGTGACTGCAACTGATTTTGCCAAAAGTGTGAGATATCATTCTTTCCACCACAAGATGTATCCATTGCAAGTTCTAAGATTCATGGTATTATTATTTCATTCTGTACGATGTTTCAATTAAAAAAATTGTCGTATTCAATTTACTGAGTACTTTTAGGGATATGGGTTCATGCTTGCACAACAAAAACCTGAACAAAAAACCTAATTAGATATATGTTATGTAAGAAAGAAAGAAAGAAGGAAAGAACATGTCAATTTCTCCTTGTATTAAAGTTGGAAATGTCAGGTTCTACAAAAGAATCAGCTAAGTCTGTTGGATTTTTCCTCACTGTCTAGTCAGGAAAAGATGGTAAGAATGGAAGACAAGGTTAAGTGACTCAAAAAATACAAAAGAGCAAATTCAACTTTCAGCACCAAAGACGGCACCAACTTGTCCCGCCAAACTCAAAGGACAGACACAAAGTAAACGATGCAGCTGTGGGCAAAGACATGGGCAGATATGTTGTGTGAACAGAGAATATAGTTTTAGATAAAAATATACAGAAGAATGTCTATTGTCTCTCCAAAGACCATAAAATTTAAAGTATCTGATTTAAAGACATTTTCTGTGTATTCATGAAAAATACCACCAAAGTTAAACTGACATGGTCCTAAAACATTAGGCTACGAGTTATCATTCTCCATGACGAACTTTCGTCAGTGTCATTATCATGGATGCATGTGGGATTAAATGAAAGTATTGACAATTCATTAAGGCTGAGTCATACGAGTAAACTTTATCACAAGTGTCTTACACTGTTCAAATGGTCAATTCAAAAAATGATAATAAAAGCAAGTACATGTTACTCAAAGCCTTTGGCTGGACCGTTAAGACACAAATAGAAATAGGTGAAAACACACGTGACGGCTGTCCCTACCTCCGGGGAAGCATCACTATCTCCAAACGCATCAGCAAAGTCTGATGGACTTTTCTTCAGAGTCTGGTCAGCAGGAAGTGTGTTGTCATTGTACGAAGTCACGAACTTAAAGTCACTGGTTCTAGAACCTGTTGTCAGGTACGCGTCATAATTGTAAGTGCTGCGTAAAGTTCCTGTGCCGTCAACATCTGCGTAATTAGGAGGCAGATAAGCGCTGGGGATGGCGACTGCTCCGTCAAACAACAGTCTGGGCTTTCTCCTGCGACAAAACCTCACACCCAGGATGATGATAATGAAAGTCAGAAAAAAGGTGGACACAGACACCAGAGCGATGATCAGGTAAGAGGTCAGTTTGGAATTCTTCTCGTCATAAGAAATATCCTTCAGTTCTGGCACCTCAGCCAAGTTATCAGAAATAAGTAAATACATGGAACAGGTGGCAGAGAGAGAGGGCTGTCCGTTATCTTTCACTGCCACAATAAGGTTCTGTTTCATGCTGTCAGATTCAGAAATGTCCCGCTGTGTCCTGATCTCTCCGCTGTGGAGACCAATAGTGAAAAGTCCCGGATCAGTGGATTTCACTATATGATAGGACAGCCAGGCGTTCTGTCCGGAGTCCGCGTCCACCGCTATCACTTTGGACACCAGGGAGCCTCCGTGTGCAGCTTTGGGGACCAGCTCGGTCATGAAGGAGTTGCCCTCCGGGGCGGGGTACAGTATCTGAGGAGAGTTGTCGTTCACATCTGATATGAAGACACTCACGGTCACGTTGCTGCTGAGCGGAGGAGAACCGTTGTCTCTGGCCATCACGTGGACTTTAAAGCTCCTGAACTGTTCATAATCAAACGACCTCACAGCGTGGATCACCCCCGTGTCTCCGTTAACAGACAGATAGGAGGACACCGGGGCACCGTTCACCTCACCAGCTAACAGAGAATAAATCACTGTACCGTTTTGTCTCCAGTCGGGGTCTCGAGCAGTAACGGAACATAAAGTGGAGCCAGGTTTGTTATTTTCAGTCACATATGCGCTGTACGACTGTTCCTCAAACACAGGTGGGTTGTCGTTGATGTCAGCTACAGATAACTCAACAGTTTTAGAGGAGGACAGAGGTGGAGAGCCCTCGTCAGTGGCAGTGATTGTAATGTTGTAATCAGACACCAGTTCACGGTCCAGTTGTCCTGTGGTCACCAGAGAATAATAGTTTTTAATGGAAGGAACCAACTTAAAAGGGACATTCTGCTGAATGGAGCAGCGGACCTGTCTGTTATTCTCAGAGTCTCTGTCCTGCACGTTAATGATGCCCACCTCTGTACCAGGTGACACGTTCTCAGGTATGGGGTTAGACAGTGATTTTAGATATATAACTGGAGCATTATCATTTATATCAGTAATTTCAATCATTAACGTAGCATATGAAACTAAACCCAGACCATCTTTGGCGCTGATCTGCATATCATAGGATGACACTTTCTCATAATCAATAGCTCCAGCTACTCTCACCTCTCCCGATTTGGGGTGTAAAGAAAACACGTTATCATTTTCATCTGAAACATGATCAAATCCGTAAGTAACTTCACCGTTCACTCCCTCGTCTGCATCAGTTGCACTCACTGTGATCACCAATGTATCTAGAGGAGAGTTTTCAGGCAGACTGGTTTTATAGACGGTCTGGCTAAACACTGGTACATTATCATTAGCATCCAGGACAGTGACGTGTATGGCTACAGTACCTGATCTCTGAGGAGAGCCACCATCAAATGCAGTTAGCAAGAGCATGATCTCTCTTTTGTCTTCTCTGTCTAATTCTTTCTCTAATACTAGTTCACAATATTTTCTTCCTCCAGCCTTTGTGTTTACATCTAATTTGAAGTGATCATTCTGTTGAAGTGAGTAGCCCTGAACAGCATTTTCTCCGATGTCTCCATCGTGTGCTTCTCCAAGAAGGAATCGCGCGCCCTTGACTGCTGATTCCTGAATTTCAATTCTAAGCGAATCCTCCTTGAACTGTGGTGAATTATCATTAATATCCTGTACACGGATACTAATACGGTGCAGTTCTAATGGATTTTCCATAACGAGTTCCTGTTTTCGTACACACGATAACATTCTTTTACAAATACCTTCTCTGTCAATCCTTTCTTGAACAATCAAGTCTCCGGTGTTGAGATTGACACCGCAGTACTGAACGGTGTTGTCCTCTGTATCGACACGGGCCTTGCGAGCGGACAGTCTGACCAAATCAAGTCCCAGATCTTTAGCGATATTTCCAATCACAGATCCACGTTTCATCTCCTCCAGAACAGAGTAGCTCACATCTCCACAAACAAAGTGGAAGGCAAGTAAAATAAAAGCAAGGCCGCAGTGCAGCGCGAGTCCGTTATGTCCCATTTTAACTGATAGAAAGAGCACCACTGCTAAAACGTAGCCTGTGCCACAATATATCAAACCAGTGATTTCCTCAAATATTCACGATCCTCAAAGTACTGTCATGAAAACGAAGCATTCTTGTGAACTGCAGCACAACAGCAGATTCAGGCTTTGAATTCGTTGATACATAAGGGTGGAGAATGACTGTGCCTTCTCGTTTTTTGGTACACACTGACACCATGAGCATTTGTTTAGGTATAGCAAGGCAATGTATTATTTGAGAAGTGTTTCACTATACACAAGTTCAAAGAACCCTGTTAATCAAAACAAGTACAACAGTAACGTTATTTATTTTACCATTTATTATTTACCTAAAGCTTTGTCCCACTTGTGAAGTAACAGAGAACTAAAAAAGTAGACATCGAGATTAAACTATTCAAACTTTGTCTCGGATACAACAGTGTGTTTTAAAATAATGTTTATGTCCAAATGAAGGCAGCACAAGAAATAAGAAGGGAAGACTTTCATATTAGATTTAAGTTTCCTTTGATATCAAATCTTTATGCCGCTTGGAAGGTGACCTGTAAACATCCTAATGAATCCTGCGCATTCATGGAGCCTACAACAAACACTTTTCCTTGTAATTGTGCATATTTAAATCATAAATGGAAAAAATGAATTAAGCATTTTTATGGTCGGACTTAGACAAGCATTTGACTGTTACAGGCTGCAAACTGAAGTGTTGTGTGCTTAAAATCATAACAGCATCAGTGTTGTACTCTGTGTTAATGCATCAAAGTTACAAAAATCTATTTGGAATAATGACTGTCATGCAATCATTTTGACAACTTGGAGGGGGAAAAAAAATCAGAAATATAAGTCCCTCCCGAAGTCGAAAACAAAGTTTTTACATGAATGCTTCAATCTACCTTGATGTACATCAAATATTTTAATTGTTGTTGTAGTAAACATCCGTGACAAATGACTGTTCACAAAGAGCTTGGAACATGGCAATAAGGTTCGATGCTGACATAAGCTGTAACAAAGTCCAAAAAAACAGTGCTGTCATTTAATTTATTTTGCTGAAACACGCACCAAAAAAGAAATACAATGTTTCTGTGAGAACCTCACATGAACAGATGATTTATCAGATTTTCTACCTCCTTTTGTCGTGCGTGCGCATATTTTTACGCGGCTATCACTGACATCAGAAGTTCAAGTCGTGGATTACATGTTTGACAATACTACCCACAATACCCAAGACCACCGAGAACAAGAAAGCCAATACCAGAAGCAATATCAAAGGATATTCACTGAAATAACGATCAGAAAAGAGAAGAATGACGGTGGAATCAGATGACTGACGTACATTATCCCTGAAAATGCATCAAATTATCTACCAGAGTTCAGCACCAAGGAGAGAGTGGATGAGCCGTACTTGAAAAGGTTTTTCATTGGCAAGGACATATAGAGCAATCACGAGAGCAGAGATCTGCAAGTACGGCGTTTTGGGTAATTGAACAAACGTATATTGATATAAAATGTCTCCCTACCTCTGGGGAAGCATCGCAATCCGCAAATGCATCAGCAAACTCTGTTGGACTTTTCTTCAGGGTCTGGTCAGCAGGCAGTGTGTTGTCATTGTAAGATGTCACGAACTTAAAGTCACTGGTTCTAGAACCTGTTGTCAGGTACGCGTCATAATTGTAAGTGCTGCGTAAAGTTCCTGTGCCGTCAACATCTGCGTAATTAGGAGGCAGATAAGCGCTGGGGATGGCGACTGCTCCGTCAAACAACAGTCTGGGCTTTCTCCTGCGACAAAACCTCACACCAAGAATGATGATGATGAAAGTCAGAAAAAAGGTGGACACAGACACCAGAGCGATGATCAGGTAAGAGGTCAGTTTGGAATTCTTCTCATCATAAGAAATATCCTTCAGTTCTGGCACCTAAGCCAAGTTATCAGAAATAAGTAAATACATGGAACAGGTGGCAGAGAGAGAGGGCTGTCCGTTATCTTTCACTGCCACAATAAGGTTCTGTTTCATGCTGTCAGATTCAGAAATGTCCCGCTGTGTCCTGATCTCTCCGCTGTGGAGACCAATAGTGAAAAGTCCCGGATCAGTGGATTTCACTATATGATAGGACAGCCAGGCGTTCTGTCCGGAGTCCGCGTCCACTGCTATCACTTTGGACACCAGAGAGCCTCCGTGTGCAGCTTTGGGGACCAGCTCGGTCATAAAGGAGTTGCCCTCCGGGGCGGGGTACAATATCTGAGGGGAGTTGTCGTTCACATCTGATATGAAGACACTGACGGTCACGTTGCTGCTTAGCGGAGGAGAACCGTTGTCTCTGGCCATCACGTGGACTTTAAAGCTCCTGAACTGTTCATAATCAAACGACCTCACAGCGTGGATCACCCCCGTGTCTCCGTTAACAGACAGATAGGAGGACACCGGGGCACCGTTCACCTCACCAGCTAACAGAGAATAAATCACTGTACCGTTTTGTCTCCAGTCGGGGTCTCGAGCAGTAACGGAACATAAAGTGGAGCCAGGTTTGTTATTTTCAGTCACATATGCGCTGTACGACTGTTCCTCAAACACAGGTGGGTTGTCGTTGATGTCAGCTACAGATAACTCAACAGTTTTAGAGGAGGACAGAGGTGGAGAGCCCTCGTCAGTGGCAGTGATTGTAATGTTGTAATCAGACACTAGTTCACGGTCCAGTTGTCCTGTGGTCACCAGAGAATAATAGTTTTTAATAGAAGGAATCAACTTAAAAGGGACATTCTGCTGAATGGAGCAGCGGACCTGTCTGTTATTCTCAGAGTCTCTGTCCTGCACGTTAATGATGCCCACCTCTGTACCAGGTGACACGTTCTCAGGTATGGGGTTAGACAGTGTTTTTATATATATAATCGGGGCATTGTCATTCACATCAGTAACATCTATGATGACTTTGGCGTAAGAGGTTAATCCCAAACCATCCTTTGCTGTGACACGCAGTTCAAATGATGATGCTATTTCAAAATCGACCGCGGTGCACAATTTTATATCACCTGTCTTATGATCAATAGTAAACACTGACTTCACGTCTTCTGAAATGTGTCCAAAATCATATGTAACGTCTCCATTTAGTCCCTCGTCTGCATCAGTAGCACTCACTGTCAGCACGACAGTTCCTAGTGGAGAGTTTTCGGGTAAACTGGCTTTATAAACGGCCTGGCCGAACACTGGGACGTTATCATTAGCGTCCAGCACAGTGATGTGAATAACCACAGTACCTGACCTTTGAGGAGAACCACCATCCAGAGCTGTAAGAAGTAGATTTATTTCCTTTAAGTTTTCACGGTCAAGCTCTTTGTTTAGCACAAGTTCCACGGAATTAGTCCCAACGCCCAGGATAAAATTATCATTCCGTTGCAGGTTGTACGTCTGAACTGAATACTTGCCAATATCCATATCATGTGCTTCCTCTATTGGAAAACGAGCACCTTTTGCTGCGGATTCACGTATGTCTATATGGATCAATTCTTTATTAAATTGAGGAGAGTTATCATTTATATCCTGGACATGTAGACTAATGCGGTGCAATTCTAATGGATTTTCTAACATGAGCTCCTGTTTTAAAGCGCAAGATGCTTTGTCTCCACATAGGCCCTCTCTGTCGATCCTCTCTGCAACAGTCAGATCCCCGTTACGGAGGTTTATGTCACAATAATGTTTGTCGCTCCCATCGGTATCAATGCGGACCTTTCGAGCGGACAGCGTACTTGCATCAAGACCCAAGTCTTTGGCGATATTTCCAATCACGGATCCACGTCTCATCTCCTCAGGAAAAGAATAGCTTATATCTCCACTGGCAAAATGCAAAGAAAGGAGCAGTAAAGCAACGGTATAGCTTTGTGATATCAATCCCGTAACAGCCATCGTGGCGCCGACCTGATACAGCAAACGTGTCCTTGTCGGTGAACAGGAAAAGAAGAATTTAAACCTAAACCATCACAATCCAAAACCAAGTGTCTGCCTCTCTCGATGATCATCTGCAAAACCGTTACTCACGTCTTGCGTCGACAACAGTGGGTGGATTATCAACACACAAACTACAGCTGGTACATAGCGACACCGTGAGACTACTCTACAAATTGCATACTTTCCACTTGAAAGAAGACTGTACAAGCCATACACTTAATAAAAACAGACTACTATAGAGAGCATATTAATTTAGAAGAGAAATTATAGTGTGAAATATCTTGAGACATATAAAGACGATCGAGCATTAGGAGTACTTCTAAAACAACACCATTATTTCACTTGGTCACCTCATATTGAGCACGGCTAATTAGATGTGAAAAAACTACTCCTATGTGACTTGATATTTATATCCTTGTAACATGTTAACACTGGATTAAAATCACCAACTTACTGAAACAGTGAAGGGAATGGCCAACTTCATTACTCAAGTAATGTAATGGATGATTAAAGGCAAATGAGAAACTATACTTCAGTAACATTTTTTCTATGTACAGTGAAACACAGATGAAACACAGATGAAAACTGCACAAATTATTAAGTGCAAAAAAGCGCAAAATTTGATTTGATTCCAAGAGGATAATCATTCGCTCAACTACAGGCCTATTAAAATCTCTCACAGTATTTCTCTCAGTATTTAAAAATTCAAACACACTGCAAGAGGAGCAAGACTCAGCTGCAAAATTGAGATGATATGGGAAATAGATTCAAAACCATTCAAACACCAGCAACTGAAAAAACATAAAGGTAAACAGGATATTATGCCGGAACGTAGATTACTTGAATATATAGGCTATAAGATGAGGAATTTGATACACGTTAAGACTCCTAAAACCAAAGGCGAAGTTGTACAGTAGAAGAAGTCAATGAACAACATAAACAACAGATGAAGAACCAAGCCCTTTAGAAGTATAGAACATCATATTTTTTACAAGGTATTCGCTTCCCATTAACGAGGAATGGGTCATTCTGTACCCATAAAAACAAGCACTAAGACAAAGACATGTTTAATCTTTCCCTAGGGGGTAAAATTAGAGTGTAAAAGCAAGGAAATGATCAAAACCTGAAACGTTTTCTATGATTTTAAAAGACAAAATTTCCTCTTAACATGGTGACAGTAGCCAAACATTTGCTAAGAATAAAAGAAATCAGGAGGGAATAAATGCGCCAGGATTTAAACACCAAAACCAACACCCTTTTCAAGACGGTACAAGGAAAGCCCCAAATGGAACTAACGAGAGCTACAGTGGAATAAATGTAAAACCCATCTACAGATCAACCATTGAGTTGGTATGTTGTAAAGAAGAATTAAGAATCATCGTGGGAGAGTTGAGCCTTTAGTATAACTGAAATACTGCAACGACTTTCTAGAGCAAAATGCCTTAAATTAATCTAATTTATAGCGACTATTGGTAGATTCTTTATTGATAGGCCTATTTTAAAAAGTGATTGTATCAATACAAATTCCATACTGTCGATCAAAAATCTGAAAAAGTGAGAAGCCGTTTTGTTCTGGTAAAGTAATGGGTCAAATGTCTTACCTCAGGAGAAGTATCAGAATGTGCAAATGCATCAGCAAAGTCTGTTGGACTTTTCTTCAGAGTCTGGTCAGCAGGAAGTGTGTTGTCATTGTAAGATGTCACGAACTTAAAGTCACTGGTTCTAGAACCTGTTGTCAGGTACGCGTCATAATTGTAAGTGCTGCGTAAAGTTCCTGTGCCGTCAACATCTGCGTAATTAGGAGGCAGATAAGCGCTGGGGATGGCGACTGCTCCGTCAAACAACAGTCTGGGCTTTCTCCTGCGACAAAACCTCACACCCAGGATGATGATGATGAAAGTCAGAAAAAAGGTGGACACAGACACCAGAGCGATGATCAGGTAAGAGGTCAGTTTGGAATTCTTCTCATCATAAGAAATATCCTTCAGTTCTGGCACCTCAGCCAAGTTATCAGAAATAAGTAAATACATGGAACAGGTGGCAGAGAGAGAGGGCTGTCCGTTATCTTTCACTGCCACAATAAGGTTCTGTTTCATGCTGTCAGATTCAGAAATGTCCCGCTGTGTCCTGATCTCTCCGCTGTGGAGACCAATAGTGAAAAGTCCCGGATCAGTGGATTTCACTATATGATAGGACAGCCAGGCGTTCTGTCCGGAGTCCGCGTCCACCGCTATCACTTTGGACACCAGAGAGCCTCCGTGTGCAGCTTTGGGGACCAGCTCGGTCATGAAGGAGTTGCCCTCCGGGGCGGGGTACAGTATCTGAGGAGAGTTGTCGTTCACATCTGATATGAAGACACTGACGGTCACGTTGCTGCTGAGCGGAGGAGAACCGTTGTCTCTGGCCATCACGTGGACTTTAAAGCTCCTGAACTGTTCATAATCAAACGACCTCACAGCGTGGATCACCCCCGTGTCTCCGTTAACAGACAGATAGGAGGACACCGGGGCACCGTTCACCTCACCAGCTAACAGAGAATAAATCACTGTACCGTTTTGTCTCCAGTCGGGGTCTCGAGCAGTAACGGAACATAAAGTGGAGCCAGGTTTGTTATTTTCAGTCACATATGCGCTGTACGACTGTTCCTCAAACACAGGTGGGTTGTCGTTGATGTCAGCTACAGATAACTCAACAGTTTTAGAGGAGGACAGAGGTGGAGAGCCCTCGTCAGTGGCAGTGATTGTAATGTTGTAATCAGACACTAGTTCACGGTCCAGTTGTCCTGTGGTCACCAGAGAATAATAGTTTTTAATAGAAGGAACCAACTTAAAAGGGACATTCTGCTGAATGGAGCAGCGGACCTGTCTGTTATTCTCAGAGTCTCTGTCCTGCACGTTAATGATGCCCACCTCTGTACCAGGTGACACGTTCTCAGGTATGGGGTTAGACAATGATTTCAGGTATATCACTGGGGCATTATCATTTATATCAGTAACTTCAATTATTAAAGTTGCATATGAAGCCGATCCCAGACCATCTTTGGCGCTGATCTGCATTTCATAAAACGTTTCTTTTTCATAATCAATGGCTCCAGCCACTCTAACGTCTCCGGTTTTAGAGTTTAAAGAGAAAACATGGTGTTCATCTGAAACATGATCAAATCCGTAAGTAACTTCACCGTTCACTCCCTCGTCTGCATCAGTTGCACTCACTGTGATCACCAGTGTATCTAGAGGAGAGTTTTCAGGCAGACTGGCTTTATAGACGGTTTGGCTAAACACTGGTACATTATCATTAGCATCCAGGACAGTGACGTGTATGACCACAGTGCCTGATCTCTGAGGAGAGCCACCATCAAATGCGGTAAGCAACAGCATAATCTCGTTTTTGTCCTCTCTGTCTAATTCTTTGTCTAAGACTAGTTCCCCATATTTTCTTCCACTGCCTTTTGACTTAACGTTTAGTTTAAAATGTTCGTTCTCCTGAAGTGAGTAGCCCTGAACAGCATTTTCTCCGATATCTCCATCGTGCGCTTCATCTAGAAGAAAGCGCGAGCCCTTGTCTGCCGATTCCCTAATTTCAAAATTTAGTGAATCCTCCTTGAACTGTGGTGAATTATCATTGATATCCTGAACACGGATACTAATACGGTGCAGTTCTAATGGATTTTCCAGAACGAGTTCCTGTTTTAGAACACACGATGCCTTTTTCGCACAAAGCCCTTCTCTATCAATCCTTTCTTGAACAATCAAGTCCCCAGTATTCAGATTTACACTGCAGTACTTAACACTGTTGTCCTCTGTATCAATTCGGGCTTTGCGAGCGGACAGTCTGCCCAAATCAAGTCCCAGATCCTTTGCAATATTTCCGATTACAGATCCACGGTTCATTTCTTCCGGAACAGAGTAACTCACGTCTCCATAGACGGGAAGGAGGGCAAGAAAAATGAAAGCAAGGCCGTAGTGAATCTCAAATCTGCTGTATTCCATTGTTACTCCCAGAAACACCACATCTATATTAAAAGTATCTTCAAAAAGGTCAAAATATATCACCGATGCATCCGTGAATTCTTCCAATAAACACAAAACGTCACAATGCAGTCATACACAAAGCGTGTTATGTGAACTGCGGCACAATAGCAGAATCAGGTTTTAAATTCGTTGACACTGAAGGGTGGAGAATGGCCGTGACTTCTTGTTCACTAGTACACACTGACACCATGAGTATTTCTTAGGTATAACAGGGTGACGTATGTTTTTCCATGTGCATATTTACAATATGGACCTCTTCAGTGACAGTTATTTGCCAAAACAACAAGAACAACATAAACAACATTACTCTGCTAAAAGGCCCATTTTAAATGGAAAAAAGCAAAACAATCATGAAATTGCTGTGACTGTGCATCGGGAAGAGCCTGTACTTCCAAACAACAATTTGAAAAAGCATGGAAATTATAATATGCCTGAAGACAAAGCCAGGACCATTGTCCTTTCAGATATCTTTGTCTTTGAAGTTAGTCTTCCAAACATCTCAAAACTCAATGAGAATTGATATCCAGAAATCATTTGTCCTTCCTTGATGAAAGGTTGGTCATATATTTTTGCTCTTTTTGCACGTTCTTCTAATTCCCATTATATTTGTGTAATATGGGATTAAGTACAACAGAGGAAGCTTTTAATTGTCTGCAGAATTACATTTGTTTGCCCATATCCTCTGAGAAAACACTTTACACTTGGTAGTTGTGCAGTTGTTGTGCATGTGGAAATATATTACTGTATTTCAAATAATGAGGCTGAACGAGCATGACCATCTATTGACTGTTGTAGGATGTAACTGGTAGGTTAGGTCCTCCCCGCCACTGGGGGTTGCTGTGTAATCACTGCAGCATCCCAGCTTCTTCCAGTTCTACACCTGCAGCAAGTTCCCCAATTAGCAGCACATAAATACTGGTGGTAGCACTAACCATTCAGATCTTTTTGCTGCTGTTCCTGGTTTGGTGCCATTACACTTGCTGGAACCAACAAATGCTGTCTGTTCCCCCATGGTTACCACATCATATGCATTGATTGGGTATCATACAGCAAAGGTAATGGTATTATTCAATTGTAAGTGTCTGTAAATGTACCGAAGACAATATTAACCTGTGTTCTGTTTCTGCAGGTGATTGCCACTGCTGCTTTGTACTTGTTGAAACTCACTTGAATTTTTAACTTATTTTATTGAGTTTTAAGTACTGGGTTTTCTTCAGTGATTTTAGTCTATTTATGTTTTTCATATATCTGTAATTTGTTTATATTTTGGTCTAGTGGTGGGGCTTATTTTATATATTTCGTGATTGTTTTAAAATTATTTGATTCATACAGAAGTGGTTTAGCGCTAATCTTTAAAGTGTGGCCTTGTGATTTTATTTGTTTATTTGCTTGTGTGCTTTTATATTTTATGGTGATTTGTTTGTTGTGTAGTAGTTTAACGCCAACCTAGTAGTGTGACCCCTTTTATATGTTTCCGTTTTAGTCCAGCTCTCCACCTCCCTATTGATTTTTTTATAGTTCTTTCCTCAGTTCAGTTTTTAACTATTCTAAAATCACTGAAGTCTATATATTGACCAATCTTCAGTTTGATGTTATTTTATTGTCACTGTATTGTGTTAAACATTGCATCGCTGAAGGAAATTAAATGTAAAAGAAAACTCTTTCTATCTCAAAACTAAGTCTCTGTTAAATTTTTTTGTGAAACTTACTTGTGTGGTCAGAGTAGAGTTCAATAATACTGTGTATTCCCTGGGTGGAACTCCCAGGGTGGCGTTGTCGGGTTTGTGTTTAGTTTAGCTCGAGTTTTAGCCAAGACCTGATCAGGTTACAAGATTATAAACTGAACTCTTGTATGCTTTCAAATATATCATAGCCTGTTTTAAACGTTAAGTTAATGCACTTTAAGACAGATCGATATTCCTGCAAAGCTCATGACAAGATGGAGGAGAGATCAGATATACATTTCTATGTATGCTTGAATCTCTTGTGATGAGCAACAAAAACTTTAAACTCAAATTTTTCGAATACATTTTAAAACATAGTGAAAACTGTTGCTCTATAACACATTATATTACTCTGAAGATTGGCAAATATGACAGGTATAAGCAGTTGTTGCAAAGATTAAGAGTGCAGAGGTAAAATTAAATTTGTTTATTTTACAACAGTCGAAATTTATCAGATAGAAAAATGTTACCACTGACCCAGGATAAAAATACTGTTTTGGCAAGTTCCTATGTCAAAATCTGATTGAAGTGTCTTGCTTTTATTGATCATTAATCTATACTGCGATGTGTTTATAAAAGTACTATTTACATCTGAAAAAAATGAATATCAATAAAATAAATGAGCAGAACATGTAAATTTGAGGGGGGACACATTTTTCATGAAAGCGTATCACAACGTTTACATTTAGAGGGACAGCTTGGGAAAAGGAGGCTCCACTAACAAAACAGGAAAACTCAAAGGCTCCATTTTCATTAATTTCATACTGATCTAATAATGCGTCTACTAAAATTCTAATGACCATGGATCCAGAAGACGATCTTAAAATGACAACAGCTTAGATTAAGAACAAATTCATATGAAAACCTCACTACTGGAAAATCCTATTGCAGTAAAATCAGTATCATAGATAACATTTTTTTTTTTAAATCTGCAGAGGGGAGAAACAAAAACACCGTGAAACACAAGGGCAATTTATCTCTAAAACTGCATAAGAATATGGAAAGAAATTCAGCACCTAGGACAGAGGAAAAAAGCAAGAAGAGTTTTCCTCACTAGAGCAAGAGCATAGCATCTATGTCATCAAAGAAAAATGATTGGACTTGATGCAGACTTCAATGAAAGTACTTAAAAACTTGAAGCTTGATCCGTCAAAACAAATATAAAGATATGGACGTTTGATACATTATTGCTTTTAACGTGAGATTAACTCCAGGACGAAATTAGAAGTCTTTAGGAAAATCATGACTTCAAAACGACCTCGAGAACCATTAAAAGTGCTTCAAATCATCACCACAAACAAGAATGGTACCACCACAACAAGGGAAAGCAAAATATCTTTTTCAGAACAAGTG
>NW_019176446.1:0-217 GCF_002260705.1 Seriola dumerili | reverse complement strand
AAATTTTTAAATCCAAGATCGTCAGGTGGTTCTTACCATTATCAGTCTCCAATGAAAACCGTTCATTGTTTTTGAATTCGTCATTAAAAGTGCCACTTTTGTCATGTTTATAGAAGGAAGAGATGCGCCTTGGTCTCTGTCCCAGAGTTTGTTTATACCAGTAAAACATCACTGCAGTATTACCTTCATAGAAACATTGCAAAGTCACATTGTCTCC
>NW_019176445.1:0-122 GCF_002260705.1 Seriola dumerili | reverse complement strand
TAGAGTAGCTTCTCTAGTTTCATACGACACCCAGCACAGTGGGGTGGAGAGAGCGGATTACATGTACTGTCACGTTTCAGTAAACATTGATAGGTTACTTATTTTGAAACAGAAATATTGAA
>NW_019176444.1:0-189 GCF_002260705.1 Seriola dumerili | reverse complement strand
CAAAATAGCGATACGGTAATCTTAAAATGTTTGAAACTGTGGATTGTATTCTATTAACGGTCTCCCCTCGCAAACACACCTCCCAACTTTCAACCTAACTTAGATCTGAATGTTACATATTAAATATTCCCATAGCACATTAAGCATGTTATCAGATTAGTGACTGGGTGGTGTTTCCTCACTGAGATC
>NW_019176443.1:0-164 GCF_002260705.1 Seriola dumerili | reverse complement strand
GTGTCAGGTTTGTGAATTAATACTGTATGTAACCAATTTGTAGATTTTCTGAAACGAATCAAATTATTTCAAATTTTCTTTATTTAAAAATGTTCTCAGCTCCAGAGACAATAACACATTTTCTCTTTCACAGCCTTCGTACCTCAGAAACAAGTTACCTGAAT
>NW_019176442.1:0-104 GCF_002260705.1 Seriola dumerili | reverse complement strand
CAGATGAGATGATTTCATGCTTTTCTTTGTCATACATGATAATGTAGTTGATATCTTTGGGTTTTGAACTGATGATCAGACAAACAAGCCATCTGAGGACGTCA
>NW_019176441.1:0-117 GCF_002260705.1 Seriola dumerili | reverse complement strand
TTAGAGACACTGTCATTCGGTTGAACATCATCCATTGCAGCAGAGTTTCCCACCTTATCTTCTGGCGGATTTGGGACGCAAGACTGACCTTCATTAATTTGTGCTTCAAGTGGTTCA
>NW_019176440.1:0-190 GCF_002260705.1 Seriola dumerili | reverse complement strand
TTGGTTTTCACATTTTAAACTGGTTAATGTTTGACTGGCGTTCTTATAACTACCTCATTGATTTAATAGCACCTGAATAGAAAATTAGCGTCAGCTGCAGTTTGTCTTGATGAAGCAGCTCCTAATTTTCGTGGAATAATAGCAAATGGAAACATGTACTAGTTCACTTTCTTCAAATTCATTTTAAATT
>NW_019176439.1:0-243 GCF_002260705.1 Seriola dumerili | reverse complement strand
AAAAAAAAACATTCCCCAGGGCTCGAGGATGAACTGATTAGATATGGTGGTCAAAGGTCAAAGGTCAAGGTCAAAGGGGACTTAACAAAATGCGGTTTTGGCCTTGTGAACGCGATATCTCCATAACGCCTTGAGAGAATTTTTTCAAATTTGGTGAAAACGTTCACCTGAACTCAAGAACAAACTGACTATACTTTGGTGGTCAAGGTCAGTGTGAGCTCACAAAACGCTTTTTAGCCATTA
>NW_019176438.1:0-155 GCF_002260705.1 Seriola dumerili | reverse complement strand
GTCATAGCATCCGTCAGTTCTTGTGCAGCATGTTTTTTATCGTTTGCATGGACATACAGAACAGCATCATCGGCATACATTTGGCAGGTGACATGCGAAGGACAAAAGCTTGGCAGATCATTTATAAACAAACTGAAAAGCAGTGGACCTAGGAC
>NW_019176437.1:0-128 GCF_002260705.1 Seriola dumerili | reverse complement strand
GAAAGTGTGGACTGACAAAGCAGCTGCAGAGAGTTTGTTTCCCCCCGCCCCCCCCCCAAAAGATATTTCGCTATGTGGCCAAAACTATGTGGACGCTGTCGGCCGTGCTTTTGGTCTGAGGTTGTTTT
>NW_019176436.1:0-102 GCF_002260705.1 Seriola dumerili | reverse complement strand
ATCCTCAAAGGTGGAGGCGAAAAAAGAAAAAAAAAAAAAGAAGACAAGAAAAAGGTGACCTCTCCTTTAATGGGCAGCTGATGATGTCATATCACTACACAC
>NW_019176435.1:0-148 GCF_002260705.1 Seriola dumerili | reverse complement strand
AAGAGACAGAAACAATGACAAAGAGACACAAAACAACCATAGAGACACAAAACTACAAGGAGACACAAACAACCACAAAGAGACAAAAAAACACTTCAAAGACACAAAACCACCCCAAAGAGACACAAAACTACCAAAAGAGACACAA
>NW_019176434.1:0-103 GCF_002260705.1 Seriola dumerili | reverse complement strand
ATATTATTGTAATTTAAATAATATAATATTATATAACTGAGGAACAGAAGAAAACACAATAACCGCTTATTTTGCTCAAACATGTCAGCACTCAAATGTGTGT
>NW_019176433.1:0-108 GCF_002260705.1 Seriola dumerili | reverse complement strand
ATGAGGTGAGCAGAGGAACAAATCGTCTTGTACGGTCATCGTGTCTTAAAATGTTGGATCATTTGCCTGTAGTGGTTGATTTGACTCCTGCTGGTTCACTCTGAGAGC
>NW_019176432.1:437861-448722 GCF_002260705.1 Seriola dumerili | reverse complement strand
AAAAGGTCATAGTATAGTAAGGTATAAAAAGTCATAGTACAGAAAGTCAAAAAAGGTCATAGTATAGTATGGCAAAAAAAGTCAAAAAAACGTCATAGTATAGTAAGGCATAAAAAGTCAGAAAAACGTCATAGTATAGCACGGCATAAAAAGTCAGAAAAACGTCATAGTATAGTATGGAAAAAAAAGTCATAGTACAGTAAGGCAAAAAAGTCATAGTATAGTAAGGCAAAAAAAGTCAAAAAAACGTCATAGTATAGTGAGGCAAAAAAAGTCATAGTATAGTAAGGCATAAAACGTCATAGTATAGTAAGGCATAAAAAGTCAAGAAAACGTCATAGTATAGTAAGTCAAAAAAAGTCATAGTATAGCAAGGCAAAAAAATGTTATAGTATAGTAAGGCATAAAAAGTCAAAAAAAAGTCATAGTATAGCAAGGCATAAAAAGTCAAAAAAAGTCATAGTATAGTAAACCAAAAAAACTCATAGCATAGCAAGGCAAAAAAATGTTATAGTATAGTAAGGCATAAAAAGTCAAAAAAAAGTCATAGTATAGTAAGGCATAAAAAGTAAAAAAAAAAAGTCATAGTATAGCTAGGCAAAAAAAGTCAAAAAACGTCATAGGATAGTGAGGCATAAAAACGTCACATTAAAGTAAGGCACAAAAATTCATGAAAACGACATTGTATAGTAAGGCCTAAAAATTAACAAAAAACGTAGTACAGTAAGGTATGAAAAGTCATAAAAACGTCATAGTATAGCAAGGCATAAAAAAACATTATAGTAAGGCATCAACAATGAAATAAAAACGTCACTACAATGAAGTATTAAAAATGTCATAAAAAGTATAGAAATAGTACAGAAAGTTGTTACAAATGTCATAAAAACATGATTGTCTAATAATATCATAATTTCATAGTACAGTAAGTCAAAAGAATGAAGCTTAGAGTAAGTTCAACCTCTTTTCCGATGCATTCACAATCTCTCATTTCGACCTCTCTCACCCTACTCCTTGTAAACAGCTAATTTTAGGTCTTTGGCAACCAATAAGATCTTGCCATGATCTCAATCAGCCAATCACGTTTTCCCTGTCATACTTAAAAATTAGTTCCTCTCAATCCTCCTGACATAAAAATGTCACAGTATAGCATGTCATCAAAAATGTCATAAAAATTTTATAGTATAGTAAGGCATCAAAAATGTCAAGTATAGTAAGGTGTCAAAATTATCATATAAATCTCATAGTATAGTATGTCGTCAAAAATGTCATAAAAACGTCATTGTATAGTATGAGGTTTTTATGATCATTTTGAAACCTTCCTTTACTTGACATTTTTGACGCATTACCATATAAGTTGTCAAAAATATCATAAAAACCTCATTGTATAGTAAGGCATTAAAAATGTTATAAAAATGTCAGTACAATAAGGCATCACAAATGTGATTAAAACGTCATACTATAGTAAGGTGTCATAAATGTCACAAAAAGTCATAATTATAATCATTACTGGATACCAAAAGCCCATCCAATCATCGCCATGATGGTTTTTTGTAAACATGTAGAAAAGTATTTGTTTTAATGAGATAAATTTGTTCAGTGAAATAACGAGAAAGTTTTGTTATATAAAAAGATAAAGTGATATGTTGGTATAGTAAGTAAAGTTTCTTGTAAAAGCTCGATATTTTGGTTGGAAGCATCAACTTATTAAATTATTACACGTGAAAAAGATGTTTCTTGTGAAACATTTTTTTTCCATGGTTGCAGCAATACACTGCTGTAGTAGACTAAGTTATTACAGCTGATAAAAATATGTAGTGAAGTAGAAATATAACATAAGATAAAATAGAAATACTCAAGTAAACTAGAAGTACCTCAGAAGTGAACTGAACTCCAGACGGACGCCCCTCTGGTTCTTCTTGCCACTGTCACCAGGTGCTGCTCATGGTGGGAACTGTTGTGTCTCTGTTGTGTTGTAAATAATAAAAGAGACAGTCTAGACCTGCTCTATTTGAAAGGTGCCTTGAAATAACTTCTTATGTACAAATAAAATTGACTTGACTTAACAAGAACAGTATTTGAGTAAATGTATTCAGTTACTTTGCACCAGTGCAGATATGAAAAAGCTGAAAATGTCAGTTTTCTAGCAACATTTTAAACATACAAAAAACATGAAGGCAATTAAATTAAAAACTAATTAACTAAATGTTACGACTCCTTTGGTGGCAAGGTAGAAAAGGAGACAAAATGACAACCAAAAACTGAATCAAGTAGCCATGTCATAAGTAAAAAAAAAAAGTGGTTTATTAAAACAGAAATCTATTAACAAAATACAATTGTGGAGGAGGATGGGACGAGGTGGTTGTACCAAACAAACTGAAAAGTACAATAAAAAATAAAAAAAATAAAACTTAAACCAAAATCCTGAGTCTTATCTAATAAAGAAGGTTAAGCAAAAGTAAATACAAAGGTGGCACCAACCCTAAAACCAGAGGAGTCCTATGTGAGTGCAATGTATAAAGGGTACCCCGACTTACCTACATCCACCACCTCACTCCATAAACCTTGTTTTAAGTTACTAAATTAGCTCAAAGTCACGAATTGAAAACACACAACAAGCAGCAGCTCCAGCAAGCAGAGGGAGAAAAGAAGTGAACACAGCACTGCACACACAGTCCTTTTGTATGTGGAGGTGATTAGCTGGTCCAGGTGCACCCACACTCCACAGGTGCAGGCCAATCAGGCTGATTGCACCTGAGGACAGAGAGAAGGGGAGGGGGGGACACACACACCCACAAACACAAATGCACTTTTCTCAGCCAGGCATGTAACACTAAATAAAGCCAAAAGACAAGATTTAAAATACAGTAAATAAAAGCTTCAATATTAAAAAGAAAATGTAGAGGGAGAAAAGAAGCAGCTGGAGGTCGGCCGCGGCGTGTAGGAACCAGACAGACGACACGTGTTATCACATGTACAACAACATGTTAACACACACACGGAGCGGCATCTGTGTGTGTGTGTGTGTTGACATCTGGGCCCTCAGTGCTGATGGTGAGCAGATGTTCTCAACTCATCCATCTACTGAGAGAAGGAGGAGGAGGGTGAAGAGGAGAGGAAGATAACAAGGAGCAGCAAAAACAAAAAATGTGATGCCGATGTCTAACGTGAAATCCTCCTCCGGGTTTTTATCTGAAATTCCAGCTTGTAAAACTTGTTTTGACTGAAAACTGAATTCTGCTCACACACGCGCACACGCACACAGACACACACACGCACACACACACACACACACACACACACACACACACACACACACACACACACACACACACACACACGAGAACAGTAAGGATCCATCAAGTCAGGATTTCTGAAATATAAAAATCATCATCAGGAAAAACAAAATCAAACTCACTTCCAGGTCCATTTAGCAGCAGTTCAGGAGATTTTGATCATATCACATGATCTTCCTCAGCAGACGGAGTTTGTTAAGTTGTCACAGAGTTGTAGATGTTGCTTAATTGGGTGGAAAATGTGTTTAAATGAGTGTAAAGTGAAAAAGACAGTTATTCATGTTTTAACAGAGAAACAGTCAAAGGTCCATCAGCCTGATGAACATCTCTTAGTTTAGTCTTCGGCTCTGACTGATCTGAGGTCTGTGGATGTTCACACCGATCAGAGTGACGTCGTCACCTGTAAAACAACATGAGGAAGCAGCACAATAAAAACAAACAGTAACAACCACAATAATTCACAGAAAAATCACAACAACAAACCTATTAAGCCACAAATCAAAAGTATATAATCTATCATCAGGTCTGACGACATGAGGACGTACTGTCTGTTGCAAAATGAGCAAAATGTTATGTAAACATTGCAGGGACAGCTTGTTGTTACCATGGTGACTCAAAGTCAGTAAAATCAATCAACAGTCAGTGATGTTGGGATTTGAGCTATCGTGTAATTTTGTGTTCTTTTTTTATTTGGTTTCGTCTTTCGTATTTTGACCTTTGACCCGTATTTGTTGAGCTCTCAGGGCCACCGTAGACTTCAGCGTGGACACAGGGGAGCTGTGGATTGAAACCGTTTGATCTGTCGTCGCTGCTGCAGGATAAATAAGGTTCAGTTCAAATCTGTGCTGCCTTTCCTCACTGTGGAAACAGTAAACACATGAAGCTGTGAGGTCGCCACGATTTCAAACAATTCCTCTGTGAAACTCGTCAGGCTGCTGAGAGACGCAGTTTCTACACACACACAAACACATGTATGACATCACACACATGTAAATACACACAATGTACAGCCACACAAATAACATGGAAACAGAATGAAACACAGAGTGGAATACTTGAACAGCAATAATAAAAAATAAAATAGTAAAAACAAAAATGAATTGAATAAAATTTAAGGCCTGAAATAAAACTGATAAATTTGGTGTTAATACAGAGACACACACACACACACACACACACACTCTGACATGTTTAACCCCGGTCAGGTTAACAACAGTCAGATTTTCTCACAGTGAAACTTTCCCACTTTTCTCCTTCAACATGTTTCCAATTACAATAAAATAACTCTACAGCTTCACGTGTAATTGGTTTTGAAAGTGTGACCTCTGTCTACTTAATACCCCCCCACCCCCCCACCACCCTCCAGGAAATTCCACCAAAAGCAAACCATTACACCCATTAAGCACACTTAAACACTGATGTCCTATTTTCTGTATTATCTTCTTCTTCTTCTCTTGAAACTGTCACAGTTGATAAAAACATCCTCAGCTCCCAGTGGGGTGGAGTTTAACTGAGTCACTTCACATGTTTTTCTCTTTACACAAGGATTTCAGTTCTGGGAGAATTTCTTCTTTTCTTCCACCTTGTTAGTTACTTTTTACATTCAGCTTTTTTATCCAATATGAGATAATTATAGCTGTTGTCAAAAAATGTCAATATTTTCTTTTACATTTACTGTCACAAGTGAGAACTAGTGTTGAAAGAAGAAATCAGATCCTTTACTGAAGTAGAAGTAGCACCAGAGTGTAAAACTACTCTCAATGTACAAAAGTACCATCATCAAAATAAGTACCAGAAGTAAAAATATTTGTTCAGAATGGTCCATTTGAGAATGATGTATATTAATGTATATGATCTTATTGCATTAAAGGTATGGTTGCATCGTGTAGCACATTATTGTTGCAGCTGGTAAAGGTGGGAGTGATGTTAACTAGCTGGGCAGCTTGGGGGATCAATACATCATCATTTATTTGTTGATTATATCTCGTTTTATTTATCTGAATCTGCAAAACAACTAAAGCAGTTGAATAAATGTGGAGTACAAATTATTTTCTCTCTGAAACATGGTTGAGTAGAAGTAAAGAGAAGCAGAAATTGGAAATAAAAGAAATTTGTACTGAAGTTCAGAACTTGAGTAAATGTACTTAGTTACTTTCCAGCACAGGGAGGAAAAAGTAATCTTTTAATTTAAAGCTGAAAACTGAAAGAAAGATTATTCCAATATTTAAAGCTGCCGTGAGGAATATTTGTATATTAAGAATTGATCACATGACCACTTGTATAAGAAAGGGGTCAGTCTTGCAGCCACAGAGCAGCTTCCCTCGACTTCACAGAGCCGAGTTTCAGCTCATTGATTATCATCTGGTTCTGATTCCCCCTGACAGCGTCGCGTTCGGCTGCAGATGTTTTCAGAGAAACAGCTGTAAACAGCCTCTGTCCTGTAGTGGAGCATTTAGCAGCTAAAGATCCAGATGTTTCCCTAAGGCGCTGGAGGAGACCAAACACAGAGCCAAAAGAAAGAGAGGGAACACTGGACTGAGAAGTTCCACATATCAAATGAACTTGATGTGCCTTTGTTTACATCTTGTTTTTGCTGCTCACAAGTTTTAACCAGATATTTTTTTAAAGTTAACCTTTCCCCAAAGAGTCATTGAGTGACTGTTTGTTTACAGTAACCACGTCTAGTTCCATTATTTATAATCCATTGACATTTAACATCCCTGTGATGATGATGATGAGGATGATGATGATGTCAGTCCATTACTAACACTTGAATTTTTCTTTCCACCCCAACCCAGTTTCCAAGTGATCGATTATTCTAATTATGTAATTACTTATTACTAAGGCATCAGCTTGTTGCTGTTTTTCTTTGTTAAACGATGTGGACGTGTCTTTCACATTGTGAATGTTTTATATTATATCAGTCATTCTTCGGGGGGTTTTCCTCCCTGCACATTACTCTGCCTTTTTTTTATTTTTTTAACTTGTTCAAATAAATAAAAGTCAAAGTCGAAACAGTTAAAAAACATTATTTCCTCCTCGGCCTCGTTCTCCAGTCAGCAGTTTCTCTGTTTGTTTTTCTTCTTCCACACTAACTGCTTTTAATTAAAACTACCACTTCCATAATCTCATTACATGTAATGTAATCCAGACTCACATTAAAAAAAAAAGAAAAGGAAAAAGACTTGAAACCTTTGGTTCTGCGATCATTTGTTTGGCCTCTGGGTTTGGATCCGGTTCCCACGATGAAAAAACAGCTGTGATTGATGTCTGAAAACTCGACTGTGTTTGTTTTGGTGAATTTGTCGAATCCTCGCAGGAATAATCTCTGAAATCAGGCTGGAAAGTGGAAAGTCCAGTTTGTGTTTTCAGACCGACTGAGCTGAGGTCAAGGCGGGGCTCCGTGTGTGTGTGTGTGTGTGTGTGTGTGTTACAGATTATTAGCAGTAAGTAGAGGCAGCTGTTGATCAGTCACTAAATCTCCAGTATTTCCACATTTCAGTGACAATCTGAGGAAACTGTCGTAGGACGCTGCTGAGGGACCTCATCTTTTTCTTCAACGGTCCAATCACAGATGAGCAATAACTTTCTTGGTGTATTTAAAAGCTGAAATGTCCTTACAATAAGAAACCTTAAAGCTAATGAACATCTGAAGCTCACTAATTAACTCGCAGCATCTCGTTTGGTAAATATGTTCAAAAATTGAAATGTAGAAATGAATTAATGTTTTACTGAAGGTTAAGTTCTGGACTTTTCAGGGTTTCTGCAGGTTCAACAACTTAGAGTCAAGTTAAGACCTCTGTTCACAATCATACTGAAAGTATGACGGAAAACCAGTGGTGAGTAGATTTGTCATTACATTGTACTTCCCAGCAGTATATAATAATTTCTAATTACTATTTAATTAACTATTAATTGTCAGGAAATGGATGGATGGATTAACCAATTCCAAATGATTAACTGGTTTCAAGTCATTGAGGTTTTGTTGATGATGTTTCTCGCTCCTGTAGCAGCAGCAGTGAAAGTTTTTGTCTGAAACGTCACAAAACAAGAACGAACGGCCTCCTGCAGCTCAATCCACGGTCACAACAATCCAGTTTCCATGTTTTGGCTGCACCACAACAGCGAGACCAGCTGTTTCAGTCTAATGGTCCGTTGTCTGACAACAGAAACAGAAAAACATGCAAATGAGAAAAGCTTTATGGTGAAATCAGCTTTCACACACATAAAACATTTGTTGACGTCAGGCTAAAGAAAACATTCAAGTCTTCTGTGAATTAAGTTTAAAACTTTTCTTTTCGGGGGAAATTAAATTAAATGGTTTTAAGACTTTTCAAGCTCTGCAGATATCATGTGTTTCTTTGTCAGGACCAGTGAATTCCTGCAGTCTCCACTGGTCATGGCCAAGAAAAATTTCAACACTTTAAAACTATGATTTGTTGTTTTTACATGTCATTTTTCGAACAGATTCAACAAACGAGATACAACATGTTAATGAGACACTTCAGTGGACAGATGTATTGATCTGTGGACAGAGTCAGGTCACTGACTGCTTCCAGTCTTGGTGAGAAACTCAGTCAGTTGGCTGCTGGCACGAGAGCGGTGTTCATCTCAATTTTTAACCTTTTGGAAAAGCATGTGAGCTTTGTATTTCCAAAAATCTCAAACTATTCCCTTCAGTTAAAAAGCCTAAAACTGCCGCAATGAAAGGTATACAAACTCAATAATCAATAATCTGTTATATACTGCATGGACTTCTTTGAAGGAACATTCAAACTTGCATCATGTTCGTAAACAATATAGAATAATAAAGTGACAGAGAGCGTTAGTGATAAGAATCAAAACTGGATTTCAGCTTTATTTCCTATGGAACAACATCTTTTTGGTTTTTGATCTGATTTTGTCATTCATTAAAAAAAGGGGAGGGGGGGGGTGAGTCAGGGGAAATCATGCAAACAAGATTGAGTCAAAATGGATTCTTAAGAGTCTGTTTGACATGACTGTTTTATCTCTTCAGATTCTGTCAGTCATATTACAGAGGACATGATTATCATCGTCAGAGGCGACGAGCGAGATTCACCTTCTGTTCAGATGATCTGAGCGATTTCACATTTCACTGTTACAAACCTCAACACACCAAATTTAGTTTTGGGATTTAATTTTTCACTTTTAAAGAAGTTTATATTCTTATTTCCAACTTCCTTGATGGAAGATTGGAGTTAAAAAATATCCTTTTTTAAACCCAAGTTCTCTCAGACAGGGATTGTTTGAGTTTTATAACCTCACGCACACAGCAGAGAGGACTTTAAACATGGCGTTTAATAAAATGCTTATGGTATAAATGTTGGTTGAAGTTCATCCTCTGGATCCTGACAGACGTGAGCAGAAAGTGAATCTTCTCTGAGCTCTGGTTCATATTCACATTTGTGTTTTGTCCTTCACTGAGTCAAACTATTTCACCTCAGTCCCAGATACATCATATAAAATCCCATTGTTTGTATTTTTCTATATACAGCACAGGATGAATCTGCATTTTGAACAAAGAGACGTTTCACTGAGACACAGCACTGTTTCACTCTTAGTGACACAAACACGTCTGTGAGAGCTTCTGGAAGAGCAGAAGGTTTCACCTCCAAACACCTGGACTCATTATCAGATCTCAGATCAATAACTGAAGAGGCTCCTTTCAACATCTGGAAAAAATATCCATAGGTAAACGCATCTGGACGACAGCTCGTCACTCCACTTTAGAAACTTTCATGTTAAACTTATCAGATAGATCAACAGCAGATATTACTCCATCTGTCATAGAGGTTCATCACATGACTGTGGGTTAAGTCACAGTTTTTCTTATTATTTCCACATGTGAAATGTTGCATTAAAGTGAACTTTTTTTTTTCGTCATTTTCAGAATCTGGAACCTGTTGCCAGATAATTACAACTGTCATCCACCTTTTTAAATGATCTCTAGAGCAGCAACATGATGCTCCTGCAACACTGTGTAACTTCAAACAGACAGTAACAAAATGGGAGAGTCCAAGAATCGAACAGGCTCTCTGTCAAAGAACTACCGTGGTCTGATTCCCTGGTGCCGACACCGGCCTGAAGCTGGTCTGACTGAGGCTGGTTCTCCGCCAAGCCAGATATGGCAGACATTTATGGGCCAGGACCGGCTCACCTTTGTGGATACTAGTTTCCAATGACAATAAAACTATATATTTAATTTCTCCTTGTGTGTTAACATTTCTACTTACAAGCCTGTAACCAGTGTCATAGAGAAATACACTGATCCGCCATAACATTAAAACAGGTGACTGGTTTTATTGTTGTGGCTGATTGGTGTAGATCCTGTTTATTCTCAATCATTAGTAGTTACTTTGAATTATTTTCCACACAGATCAGTCACAACATTAAAACCAGTCACCTGTTCTATTGTTGCGTCTGATCGGTGAAGGTCGACATGACACAGGTTCACATGGAAACAAACATGACAGATGAGAATAAACTTGATGGAAACATCTTCATATCTTCTGCTCATCAGCGTTTTGTATTTACATCGTCTACAGATCCTCAGAGTCATTTTTAAACTCTTCCAAATGTTTGTGTGATAAAAGTAAATCAGTTTTCCTGCAGTGAAACGTCCCTTTTACTTTTGGTTTGGGCTGTAGATTCACATCCACCAGGTTCAACACTCTGTTGGTCTTTGGGAGGAGAAGTTACAGTTTTTTACATTTATTATCATTATTAAAGCTTTTTTAACTCTCAGGCACAAAAACCTATTTGGTGTTCACGTAGTAACTGTGCTTTACCCTCACTCGTTTGAGTACAAAGTGTATCGTAATGACACAGGACTATTTACACATCTGAGATTGCTTGTGAATGGACTCAAACTTGCATTGCGTAGCAAATATAATCTGTGAGAAGACACGTGTCATGAAGGAGATAAATTTCAAAACCAAAAAACATTTGCCCTTCTTGGATTTTATGATCAGATGATCAGATGTCATCTCTGAACAGATGGAAACAAAGTGAGAAACTTTCACTCTGAAAATGTTTTAAATGCCAACATGAGAAAAAAAAAAAACGTAAACTGACTTTAACCAAGTCCATTTAAAACCGTGCTTCAACATATCAACACCTTTCTTAATGAACTGTGGGATTATTTCTATAAGAAATCACATCTATCATCTCTTCAGTATTTCCCTCCACTCCGCTCCATCATTCTCTAACATCAGAGCTGCAAAAATTAAATAATCAACATTTGAAAACAAAAGTGCCCGAAGCATGATATGAGCAAGAAGATAAATATAATTTATGTTTCTTTTGTCCCTTCTTTTGCTTTTCTGTTATTTTTTAGTTATTTTTTTTTACAATACATACTCCTCGTCTTTTGGTTTGGTTCATTTTATGATGTAAAACTCGAGCGTCGTCCTCGTTTGTGTTGTTGCTCGTTGTGCATTCTCAGTCTGTTTGCTTTGGTCACGCCCTCCTTTGGCATCGCTGTTGCAAAAAGAAAAGAAGAAACCGAGAAGTAAAGCTACAGACAGACCATCAGTCTGAATTTTTTG